>NW_012236524.1:154926-215383 GCF_000787575.1 Acytostelium subglobosum LB1 | reverse complement strand
GTTTAATGTCGTAGTTGATTGTAGTTTAATGTATATCGTATCGTATCGTATCTGTATCTGTATCTGTATCTGTATCTGTTATATATTTGAATAAGAATGCAGAGTTGAGGCGAATGACAAATGAAATGAAAAGTGGGAAACGATTCATTCTTTGAACACACTCTGCACACTTTGACAATTTTGGTACTTGATCATTAGTTGATTCACAATTCTATTAGCCTTCAGAGTTGTTAAATGATTTATTTATACTATATTACTGTAAGAGAGATTCGAGGTAAATGTACTAGTTGTCAAAAGGTTAACCAAACAATAGAACTATGGGTATTCAGGGATCTAGAATAATTATAATTGGGCTCAATTTCCCCTTCTCAGGGGCTTGGAGAGGAATTGGCTGAATAAACGGGAGAGTTTGAAGAAATGGAGGAGGATTAATAATTTGGAGTTCCTGGCTAGGACGGAGTGGCTCAACTGGAAAAGGCTGGAGAGGGATTTCTTGAAGTGGAGGTACATTGGTGCCGTTTATTATCTTTGTCTTGAGGTTTTGGTTTGATAAGATAATGTTATTGTTCACAATATTGAGATGGGAATCGAGTTTGTCGATGTTGTTGTTGAGAACATTAATATTGTGACTGAGGGCCATAATTCAATTGTTGATATTATAGCTCATAATGGCGATGTTGGTGTTTAGTATTTTGAGGTTTGTGTTGAGAATATTGATGGTTTTAATTAGATTGTCAAGGTTGTTGTTTATTCCAATTTGGCCTCGATAATAGGTTTGGTTGTCTTGATCACTGAAGTACATTAGTTATTTATGATCTTTCTCTACTCTTCATTTTTCCAACTTACTCATTTTACTCTACAGTAGAGTTCTTTGAGTCTTTGAATGGGTGGTTTAAGTCTGTCATTTCTTCAAAAGTGGAACATAACATAATACTATAAAATACCAGACTAGTCTAATAATAAAGGAGAACTAGACTTGTATTGAAACTGGATTCTCTTTGATTATTGGTGACCTAATCTGGAAAACTTGCCGATGAACTTTATATTTTGTCTTAGAACTTCGAAAATTTGATAGAGATATAGATACAGATAATGAATGACGAGGATGAATCTCAACTTCACAATACAATGCTAAACAGCAGTCTGTTTAGACAGAGTTGGTTGAATCAAAGATCAATGCTCAATCAAACAAACAAGATGGAGTTGTGTCGAGGAGACACTCAATCATCTCCTTCATCATCATCATCGCATGCACTCAAACATCAAATAAGCATGTCTCCTACATCATTCAAGTACTCTCCATTACAACTACAACAACAGCAACAACAACAACAAAGGGATGAGACAATGCATGAGCCAATCCCATTCGAATATGAACAATGCTTACCAACAACATCAAGTAACACAATGATGGACAACAACATGGTCAACGAGAAAATCAATGTCAATGGCAATGGCAATCATAATGAAAATATCAATACTGGTGACAACAACAATAACAATGTACATACAATGACTCATTCGATTGATGATGAAGACTCTGACACTGATGAGATATCTGGAGGTCAGCTGATTGACAATCACACGATAAAGACACATCTGCACCGATCAAACTACTCCAACAACAACAACAACAACAACAAGAGTAAGTCAACTAAGTTGGGATACAATCAATTGGCGTATGGTCTAACTTCAAAGTCCATTCAATCAATCAATCAATCAATCAAAGTTATCAAGTCCAAACATATCAGGTTACTGAAACAAAACAACAAAGAACTGTTGTTGAACAATATATATCATCATCATCATCACCTTCATCATCGTAATATTACACAACATGGTATATTCAAGGAATCAAACAACAACTCATCAGTTGTAGTGCCACCACTGGTGGACAAAGAACCAATGTTCAGCTATCTGCCCGAAGTGCTCGACAGATACCTACACTTCTTTGTCCGTCTATTCATCGTATCAATGATCTTTATCGTCATCATATACTTCTTCAATGCCATTGCCAATGACGTCCAACTAAAATATCAACTACATGCTGCACGTATGTACTCTAAATCCATCCAATCAAACATATGGAACCCTTCCAATCATTAATAACACTCATCCACTCTCATCTCCACAGAACTCCAGAAGGAGATAGAGGCATGCTCCAAGAACTACTTTGATAATAAGTGTTTGCCAGAGACACGACTTCCAGCCATGGTAGACATGTGTGCACAATGGGAGATGTAAGTACATCATTACCTTAACCTCTACAGGAAGTTTGATTCAGGATTGACACCAACCAACCATCAATAGATGTATGAACAAGGATCCATCCTCGTTGCCAAAGTCCAAGTTGTTCGCAGAGTTGGTCTCCGAAGTGTTGGACTCATTGGTAATGAACATGTCATATCGAACGATGATATTCTCACTTGTGGTACTCTGGCTGATTGTTTGGGTTCCAAACAAAGTACTGTCCTCAACCAATAGACCACCATCATCGATCCAACAACAAGCTCATCATCCTCCTACTTCTCCTCATCCTGCCATGCACACTCAATCACTTGACCAACACAATCGACAACAAGATATGAATAATAGTCTTGTTCGTTACTAAAGTCAATTCATTTTATTGATGTTCCATGAACCTTCCTTGTTATTGTTGTTGTTGTTGTTGATATTGTTGATTAGTTAAATAGAGATAGATTGGATTATTCTTTGTTTGGCAATATTCCAGTGTCTTGGATAGTTGAGCGGAACATTCATGACGACGATATGTCCAGAGGAACTCGACGACTGGCATGTGATTGCGTGTGGCAGCCAAATAAAGACTTTGATCCTGCAGGTCAGAGTTGGGTGTAATGAAGAATCTAATGTCACTGGGCAGTCTACTATGAAGGTATTGAATCAACTCCACGTCTCCAACCTTGGCCGACTCATTCAATGTTTGAATACTACATCCTTCCGACCTGTTTTCCACGAGGAATCTGATCATCTCCATGTTTCTCCAACGACATGCTTTGTTGAGTGCCTCACGAGTAGCTCGTTCACCACGCTCATGAAGCAATCGAACGAGTTCGGCGTCGTTACTGGTGGCTGCGATGTCGATCAGCGCGATGTTCGCGGGAGAGGCAAAGCCACCAGCTAGCAATCGATCCAGGACAGCTCGGCGATGTGCATAGTCTTCACGAGTTGGTGTACATTGTCTAACGGCCATCTCGAGTGCACGCGATCCGCCTTCCTGGCGATGTGTCAACAAGAAGTCTATGACGGCCAGATGTCCTCCCGAGGCAGCTCCATCCAATGCCGCGGTGGTTGCGCCTTCGCTGCGATTCATGTGCAAGAATTCGACGATCTCTAGGAACCCTCCAGAGGCTGCTTGATCCATTGCGACGTGTGTAGCGCCATCGGCAATGTTATTGTCATGAAGGTACTTCACGACATTTAGATGACCACGATGAGCGGCTGCATCCAACGCACCACGAGTATTGAGGTTGGTCACATTGTTGTGAAGATACTTGACAACGTCCAGTGCTCCTGCCGTCGCGGCAACGGTGAGTGAGAGGGCAGTGCTCTGACCAGGTGCGTTATCCATCAGATACTTGACTGTTTGAAGGTTGCCACTGAAGCAAGTGCCCTCCAACTCCTCGCCAGTGAACAGAGAGGCGTGATTCTCCAGCAGGTACTTCAAACAATGTAGATGTCCACGCATCGCTGGTGCAATTGGTATACCATCCTCCAACTCATCCTCTGTGAATTTCTGGCCTTGTTGAGTATATCTTTGTTTGAACTCATCTAGATAGCCATAACATAGTAGATCACGTAGACCAAGCTGTTTCCACCTCTTCACATTATACGCATTCTTTCTTCGATGTATCACAGTCACAGCTGAGAATATCCTTCTTCTTAAATATACATTATTGATTAATGATTGAAATATATAGTATTTGTTATTATTGTTATTATTCATTGAGATTGACTAAAGAATGAATGAGCTCGAAGTGAATGTTAAGTGGGTTTGGTCATGCGCCAGGGTGTTTCCTTCAGGAAATTGATCGGAAACGACCGAAGAATGAATGGGGGCAACTTGGTAGTTGATGCCAGATCATCTAATATGTCTGGCGGATACAATTAATATATAATTTGTTTATTTTATTGATCAGAGTTGTCTGAAGCATGCAATGTCATAGATCAAATCCTTCTTTGGCTTGAAAAGTGGATGGATACACATTCGACTGGTTTGAATGCGGATGATATAATGACAGGAGGATGGCTCGATGATCTCTTGTATGAAGCTGAATGGTTGCTTGGACTGCTCGTCGTGGCAGTAGAACCTGACTTCGGTCTGTCGCTGTCCAGGCACCAGATCACACGGCGTGCCATGCTGATAGGTCTTGGCGTAGTAGGGTGGCGGCGTGTTGTCTGGCAACGACGTCTCCTCCTTGTTGTTGTAGCTCTCGATGAATGCTGGGTCGATGCCGCGGACGTGTCCCAGTCGCGTCACCTTGCTCACCACGCCCAGACTGAACTCGGCTTCGACCTTTTCGGCCTTGCCCATGTGGAACTGACGGATGTGCTTGTTGTGACAGTACTCGTATTGCCACCAACCGCCTGGTTTCAGCAGGCATGCGGCCAACTCCATTGGCGCCAGGGCCTCTTCAAAGTCCTCGCTTGTGGGGATCTCCAACCAGGTGTCATCCTCCTCCTCGTCCCTGGGCACTGGGATATAACAGGTGAACTTTGTGCCATTCGCCAGAGTCATTGGCATTACATTGACAACGCCATTCTCTGCCCACGTCTTGTATCTGTCCAACGCTGCACTCTCACCAACAATCACTTCGAACTTTATCGATGACTTTATACTTGGAATCGATGATGCAGTCTTTTGTTGTTTCTTCTTCTCCTCTTCTACCTCCTCTTGTTGTTCTTGTACTTGATCTACATCTACATGTTGTTCTTCAGTATCCTCATTGACAGGATGTTGTTGTTGTTGTTGATGATGTTCAATATGTTGTGGATCAACTGGTTGAGTCTCTTTTACATGTACATCATGTTGATGATGTTGTTCTGGATGTATATGTACATCATGTATATGTTGTTGTTGTTGTAGATGTTGTTGTCTTTGTTGTTCTTCACTTGGTTTGTTATTATCAACAGCTGCATCTGTGGCATATATAATAGAAGTACAAAGGAGTACAAAGGATATTATCAATATTATAGCTAGTTGTCTATAAACTCCTTTCATCTTTCTTTATATCTCATTAAATAATAGTATAGTATTAAATATCTCAATGTACTTCCAAATAGTAATCTAATGTTGGAACTTGACATGATTGTTTGTTGACGCGTCACCTTCAATCTAGCCCTTGCCCTCACTCAAAACCAAGTGTTTCACTTTGAAAACAACTTGTTGACAATCAACCTTTATGCATGTTGAGTAGACTCACTGTGTGTGTTTCAACCAAAGACATAACATTAATATAACAACAGTTAATGAATGACTGACGACTGAACAACCAATGAATTACTAATATCCGGTATGGATACCAATACCAAGTCCAACAAACCCAATGATATGAATGAATGTAGGAACGAACGAACGAAAGAAAGGAGAGGAGGTTGATGAATAAGATAATCCTAAGTCCGATGAATGATCATTCACTCTTTTATCTGTAATACTTTACACTTAGTTATTTAAGTAGTAATAGGAATCGGAAGAGGAATCAATATGTTGATACCCAATCAGATAAAGAGTGGCCATGGGAAAAGTAGATCGACCAGTAGGGGGATAGCTCAAAGACGACTTGATTGAGTGATGACTTCCGGATACCTGCAAAGGATAGTTCATTTAATCAATGCGTGCGTGCGTGCGTTGGTGGCAACAAGTGATTGATGGTGTGATACATCAGTAGACCAGTTGGTTAGGCCTGGTCCCCATGATCATTTGGTTTCTGATTTTTTTCAAGCCAAAATGCAAACAATTGTTGACCTTTTGTTTGTTGGCATGGGCTCCCTCACAATGTTTACCATGTAGGTGTTCTCTTTCTTGTCGTGTGTCTAAGCGTGTGTGGGGTTTGATCACACTCACAATCATTCCACTCTTTGCACGTACATCAACAAACACACACACACACACACACACATAATACGTTGTTCACTATTCTCTTTGCAACTTTAGCCCTTTGCTACTGTCTGCAGCTTACTTACTTCAATCATTCATTCATTAACATTCACTCATTATTCATTCATTCACCTCATTCACACACACACACCTCGCGCACAATCAACTCAGCCCAACTCACTCACTTACTCACTCAATCAATCAATCAATCAATCATCCCAAAGTGATGTTCAATTGCTTGTTATAATAGTGCAATAATACATACATATATACATATTAATAGTTATATAGTTATATATATATATATTAAGGAAAGAAGGAAGGACGATGTCAGCAATGCGAAGCGTGTACATACGTCATGAGGATGACGATGATGATGATGATGATGATGTTATTGATGCACCAAGTATTATGTTACCGACGATACATCAACAGCTAATGCAACAACAACAGTTGGAGAAGGGAGCCGAGCAGTCGATGCAGGTCGATGAGTTTGATGCCGTGAAGGCATTGGTCGACTTTAGATTCTCAGTGGGCTCGGCCACCAGCGATGAAGTGGCCATCGTATCATTCAACGAGCTGTCACTGTCGTCGTCATACTCAAACAACTCGTCGGCGTCGTCATCAGTATCGTCGTCAACATTCTCGTCGACATCATTCTCGTCCACCTCGTACAACTCATCGTCGTCGACCGCCTCGCCGTCGTGCTCATCATTCTCGCACAATGTGCTCAATCACATCGACAGTCGATATCAGCATCATCGTATTCGCGACAACCCCCTGGCGGCATCATGTGATGGAGTCGACTTCTCCACATTCATCTCTCAGAACTATGTACATAAGAAGAAGAATAGTATCAATAGCAGTGGAGGCATACTCAACCCCAATGTCAGTGTCAATGGCAGTGGCAATGGTAGTGGCAGCGGCAACAATAGCAATGGGGGGAGCAGCACGAGCACTCCCATCATTGTGGGACAGAGCGTCAATGGTAGTGGCGGCGTGGTGAGCGGCACTAGTAGCCCCACCAACAGCGCGTTCATCACTTCATCAAACTCATCATCGTTCTCCAACTCCAACTCAAACTCCAATGCCAACTCAAACTCCAACTCCAACTCGGCCCCGACCACGCCAACACTCACACTGATCTGGAAGCAAAAGAGACGAGGACCCAAAGCCAAGCAGGTGAAGGCCGACGAGGACAAGCTACCTTGTCGCCACGAGATCCACAAGTTCCTGGGCGAGACCGACCGCTTCCTCTACAACGTCAAGCAGTCTCGATGTCGACACGAGATGACGCCTCACCGATGTCACGAGGAGGGTCTGGTGTGTCTACCGTGCGATCGCTCGCTGCGAGTCGAGCGCACACCCGATGGCAAGCGACGTATCAAGGAGACACGTGTCAAGTGTCGGTTCGATGGCTGCGACGTGCTCGTCACCCTATCCAATCGTTCGGTGCACGAGAGACGACATCTGGAGCAACAGCAACTGCTGCTTCAACAGCAGCAACAACAACAACAGCTGTCACCCGAGCAACAACAACAACAACTTCTCCAATTGGAACAACAACATCATCAACAATATCAACAGCATCAACAACAACATCTCCAGCTACAACTCCAACAACAACAACTACAACAACAGAAACATCATCATCACCATCAACATCATCAACATGCACCTCAACAACAACAACAACAACAACAACTGCAACAATACCAACAACTGTTGGCAGCCAAAGAAGTATTAATGGATGAAACAACTGCATAAGTGTCCTCCAATGTATCAGTAATAAGCAAGCTGGCTGGTCCACTACCTCCTCCCTTTTTTTTTCCATCATCATCATCATCAGTCAGGTCAGTCGCACACGCACTAGGACTCTAGCTCGGAGCTATCCCACCACATCCATCCATCCATCCATCCATTCCCAATCAATCACCATGGATTCCATCCATCTCCCAAAGTCTCAGTCAATTTCACAATCGATTCAACTATTGAGTCCATTTGCACTTCTTTGTCAAGCCATCCCTCAGTCCCATCATTGCTCTAAAGTTGAAGAAAGTTTAGATCAAACCATACATACATACATCCAATCAATCATACATAGTAACCTATACATTTAGTACATTGATGATTGACCTTGTGTCACATCAATCATTCAATCAATCAATCAATCAATCAATCATTCCCCTACTCTATATATCTCTCAACAACTTATCAAACAATTAATAAACCTTCGACACAATATCAATCATCATTGTCGTCATCCAATCATCAGAAGTGATAATAAGTATCAACCTTAAATTGAGATATTTTATTTATTTAGTACTTTGGGAACCCGATTGTTGGGACCACCAGTGTCGTGCGTGATGAAGACGAGGCTTTGCTCACTCATAATCGATCACCCTAAAGCCGAAATTTCCAATTTGGATTCACAACTGCAAGACGCACTCACACACATACTTCTCCAACTTCAACGTCATTCTACACTCACTTGGCTTGCCAGATAATAGAAAGAGATAACTTGTTTAATATATATATATATTTATAACAACATACTTATATCAACAATCAAATTAATCAAACAATGTTGTCAAGATCAATTGTGAACTACTCAAAGCTTTCAAACGTACGTTTGAAGAAGTGATGATGATGTACACTTCATCACTCATTCATTCACTTTGCTTGCTAACACACATGTTGATCATATATATAGTCTATTAGATACTTCCACTCAACAGCATTGAAGGGAGATGATGTTGTCATTGTCGCTGCCAATCGTACCGCTATCGGTTCGATCGGAGGTGCTTTGTCATCAATCCCAGGCCCAAAGCTTCAGTCAATCACCATTCAGGACGCCTTGAAGCGTGCTAACTTGAAGCCAACTGACGTCGACGAGGTCATCATTGGTAACGTCATCTCATCCAACTTGGGTCAGGCCCCAGCTCGCCAGTGCGCCATCGGTGCTGGTCTGCCACACAGCGTCATCTGTACCACCATCAACAAAGTCTGCTCATCGGGTATGAAGGCTGTCATGCTCGGTGCCCAGTCCATTCTGCTCGGTCAGTCCAAGGTGGTCGTCGCCGGAGGCTTCGAGTCCATGTCCAACGTACCATACTACGTCGACAAGATGCGTTACGGTGCCAAGTACGGCAACACCACCATGGTCGACGGTCTCGTCAAGGACGGTCTGTCCGACGCCTACGACAACTCTGCCATGGGTGTCTGCGGAGACGACTGCTCAAAGAAGCTCAACATCACCAGAAAGGACAACGACGAGTTCTGCGTCCAATCCTACAACAAGGCTATCGCCTCGGCCAAGAACGGCGAGTTTGCCGACGAGATCGTCGAGGTTGTCATCCCACAGAAGGGTGGCGCTGATCTCATCGTCAAGGAGGACGAGGAGCCAAAGAAGGTCAAGTACGACAAGATCCCAACCCTCAAGCCCGCCTTCACCAAGGAGGGTGTGCTCACTGCCGCCAACTCATCAAAGTTGAACGACGGTGCCGCCACCATCATCCTGATGGCCGCCTCGCGCGCAAAGGAGCTCGGAATCAAGCCATTGGCTCAGATCATTGGTTTCGCTGATGCCGAGCAGGCACCAATCGAGTTCCCAACCGCCCCCGCCCTGGCCATCCCCAAGGCCCTCAAGACTGCAGGTCTCACCATGGAGGACGTCGACTTCTTTGAGATCAACGAGGCTTTCGCCTGTGTGCCATTGGCCAACGCCAAGCTGCTGAGCATCAACCCAGCCAAGCTCAACGTTCTCGGAGGTGCAGTTGCCATGGGTCACCCAATCGGTTCATCTGGCGCTCGTATCATCACTACTCTTACCAACATCCTCCACAGAAAGGGTGGTTCAATCGGTGTTGCCGCCATTTGCAATGGAGGTGGTGGTGCTTCAGCAGTTGTCATCAAGAAGCTCTAAATATTTAAATTAAATAAATAATAAATAATTAATAATAATAATAATAATAATGATATTTATCAAGGTGGGGCGAGGGGTAGGCAAGGACACAATGTTAGAGTCGGGAAATGTGATTGATGGACTTCACTTCGATAGAATGGTCTTCGATTTTTTTTGATCAGGTTATATGAAAAATGACAATTCTGATGGAACAGGGAACGTCAAATTTCGGGCATCTGTCCATCAATCGATCAAAAATATGTTCGATTGATATCCTATATAATCCATTGTCAAATGACATAATATAACATCAAATAATAATACAACTATCAATCAAATAATTAATTAAATATTATCAATCAATCAATCAATCAAACAAATAATGTCTCAAAACAACTCAAACTCAGACCTCATCAATGAAGGAAAGCCATACCTGTTTTATGGATGCGGTACTACCAATCCATGGAAGATAAAGATAATGTTTGATGAACTTGGAATTGATTACAAGTACGAGGAGATTGAGATATTCAATGACGAGAATCCAAAGAAGATTGAATTCAAGAAGACCTTCCCAAATGGAAAGGTACCAGCCATCATTGACTATACAGTCAGTCCACCACTACCAATATTCGAATCGGGTGCCATCCTACTCTACCTTGCTGCCAAGCATGGCAAGTTCCTTCCAGATATCAAGACCAACCCTCGTGAGCATGCTGACGTTCTCCAATGGTTGGCATGGCAGATCTCGGGCCTGGGTCCAATGAATGGCCAATACACCTACTTCTCATGCTTTGCTCCAGAGGCAGTGCCAGCCGCTGAGGACAGGTACTACAAGGAGACTGATAGATTGTACACAGTGTTGGATCAACAATTGAATGATAAGGAGTGGATTGCTGGTGGTCAGTTCTCCATCGCAGACATGGCAGTGTATGCATGGGCGATATACATTCGCGAAGGATTCCTTCCACATCATGAGAAGTATCCAAATGTTATGAGATGGTTGGATCGTATGAACCAGAGACCATCAATCGCCAAACATCTTCCTACAATTATGGACCCACTTGCTGAAGAGATCGAACATCTCAAGCATGCCGGTACCTATCGCATCAAGTTCTAGATCTAAAATAAATCAACTTGGTCAGTTTGATCAACTTGGAATAATCATATCCAGTGTATTTTCAACTATGATCAAATTTTTCCAAGTATGAAGTATTTCCAAAATGTTAGCTGGTCTATGATCATTAAAACATTACCCTGAACAATGGTGAAACACAAACCAACATATAAACAGATAAAGTACCATGGTCAACCAACAAAGTATTCCTAAATCTTTGTTCAAAGAATTAGTTTTTGATGTTTGACTGAGGACCAAACTTTTCCACACATTTTGATCATTGTGGTCCTCTTTGTCGCTCTCCCAATCACCATCACACTCACCACAAGTGACAACATAAATCTTTACCGTTCTTACTCTAACTCTTACACTTACTCTATCTCTCTCTCTTTCTTTATTATTACATAATAATAATAATAATAATAACAAAACAACATAAACATGGGCAAGTCAATGTCAAGATTGTTCAAGAAGAGCAAGGACATCAGAGTTCTGATGTTGGGTCTAGATGCAGCTGGCAAAACATCATTGCTCTATTGGTTGAAGCTTAAAGAGACTGTACCAAGCATACCTACAGTTGGATTCACAGTCGAAACAATATACTTTCAGAATCTAGTCTTCACTGTTTGGGTATGTCACATGATACATGTGATCACTCAATCAATCAATCAATCACTTACAAACAGTCACTCAACTGATACGCATAACAGGATGTCGGTGGACAGGATAAGATACGTAACCTATGGAGACATTACTATGTTGGAACACAGGTATTGATCTATGTCGTGGATAGTAGTGATAGAGAACGTATGGAAGAGTCAAAGCAACAATTATATAGAGTACTGAATGATCCTGAAATGAGAGGTATGTTCATAGATGGTCATCTGATGTTTGATTGGCACCTCAATCACTCAATCACTAACTCACTCGGTCAATCAATCAATCAATCAAACAATATAGAACCAATATTATTAGTGTATGCCAATAAGTGTGATTTGCCAGGTGCGATGACAACAGAGGAGATTGCAACAACGATGGGACTGCAACAGTTGGAAAACAGAAAGTGGAATGTAATGGCATCATGCGCTATCACTGGACAGGGTGTGGAGGATGGTCTGGCATGGCTGGCGAGTCAAATGAGCGCTCAATCAGCAACAGCAACCGCCGCCAAGAAAGGCAAGGAGAAAAGCAGGAAAGGACATTAGTCATGTCCCCAACCAATTAACTTATCATATAATTCAGATCGCGAGCTTCCCCAGCACACATTGCCAAGGCCCTCTGTAGCAGCTGCTGATCAGTGTAATAATAATAATAATAATAGTAGTAGTACTTTAGATCTCAAATGATGGTGTAGATTGTATATTCTTTGGATTGGATTGGATTGGATTAAAGTTGGATAATACAAGATGAGTTGATCGTGCGAATTGATTGATTGATTGATTGATGGGTTTGGATGGATGGAAGGCCAGTGGAGTCTTCCAGAGTTCCATCTCCTCCATGTCCAGTACTGTATATACCATTGTTGTTGTTGTATTTGTCTTTTTAGGCTATCTTTGTAAACTTCTTTCTGTAGTATCTCTTCCTGGCAGTCTTTGCGCCCATTGTGAATGCTCCACCCATGACAAAGTATGCCAGTTTGGAATCCTAAAGAAGAAGTACATGTTAATATTTATAAGGTATAATCATTGATTAATCATAGCTAACATACCATTATGCTTCCCATCCAACTTCTCTCCTCAACCCTTTGATCGTGTACTTGTTGTTGCTGTTGCTGTTGTTGTGGTTGAGGTGGAGGTGGTCTTTGTGGAGGCTGTTGTTTCTCAGTTGGTGGTGTTCTTCTTTGTTGTTGCTGCTGTTGTTGCTGTTGTTGTTGTTGTTGTTGTTGCTGCTGCTGCTGTTGTTGTTGTTGCTGCTGCTGTTGTTGCTGTTGCTGCTGTGGTGGAGTGTCAACTGGCTTTGGGTTGAATGGGTATGGTTGAGCTTGGATACTAAGGAATCCCTTCTCTAAGAATTTAAGCATAGAGTCAACAGTCCTATCACCATAGAACTCATACAAGTTACCATCGAACAACCTTCATAGGTTTGATAAACATTAGAACATGAACTTTTCATCAAAATAAGATAAGGATATAACTTACAGTTTGATAGTTGGATATGAGACAACACCGAAACGTTTAAGATGTGATGGATCGAGAATACAGTCGAGTTTGGCAAATTGGACATGATCCTTGAGGATGACAGCCAACTCATTGTAGACTGGAAGGAACTTTTGAGTGTGTGGACACCATGGTGCATAGAACAGCAACATCCAAACACCCTTGCTGACGTACTCATCCATGTTGTTACCTAACAATTCAAACATATTAGGAGGTGGCTGTGGCTGTTCCATTTGTGTTGGTGTCACTGCTTGTTGTTGTTGTTGAGGTGGAGGTGGTTGTTGTTGTTGTTGTTGTTGTTGCGCCAATACATTGTTAAAAGATATTAAAGCTGTTATTAACAGTAATAATAGTATTATTCTATTATTATTTCCCATGATTGGTATATTATATTAGATAGAAGCTTAATAATTATATAATAATAATAATAATAATAATAATAATAATAATAATAATAAAGGGAAAGGAAGAAGTGGATACGCATGCTTCACAAAACATACATCATCACATACATCACCATAGATGGTCAATCCAAACTAACCATTAATCAATGCTGCTGAGCCTGCTCAGGAGAGGTAGAACCAAACAATCATAATCGAATAACAAGAGGTAAAATTAGTTCATTAGTTCATCACTAAGCAAGCAAACAAGTAAGCATCCATCTGGCATCAGCATCAGCAGTGGCATCCACATCAACACTCTAAAGTACAAGTACTAGTATATGATGCATATATGTATGTCCATATATACGTATAACATTTGGTATTCAAACTTATTTGTGTGTGTGTATGTGATTGATTGAGTGAGTGAGCGAGTGAGTGAGTGAAGTGGTAACAGTGAGCTCACTTGATTCAAACAACAAGAGAGAGGGTGTGAAAGAGAGAGAGAGTGAATGATTGAACGTGGTGGTTGTTGATTGTGTCATGCATGCTGTTGAGTTGCTTGTTTGGATTGCTTGTTGAATAGATGGATGGAGTAATCATCTACATTATCTCCGAGTCTTTCAATCATGCCA
Organism: Acytostelium subglobosum LB1; assembly: GCF_000787575.1. Classification (NCBI taxonomy): domain Eukaryota; phylum Evosea; class Eumycetozoa; order Acytosteliales; family Acytosteliaceae; genus Acytostelium; species Acytostelium subglobosum. The sequence continues at coordinate 201,079 of NW_012236524.1, read as the reverse complement.
AATATCTATCTATCTATCTAACAATTCTGTCTGTATTCTGTTTCGCTACCAGTAAATTTCAACATCGATCAGATCGCAACTTATTGAATGAGTGATTGAAAGAATGAAAGAATGAATGAATGCCAATGCTGCTGTAGCTGTTGTTGTTTTTGTGTTGTATAATCTCGGTCATGTCCTACAAGAGTCGAGTAAAAAGGCATGGGTGTCGCAGCCTGTTTATTTCTGGGCCTTTCTGTTGAAAGTGGCCATCTCGTCTCTCTTCTTCTTTCCAGCCTGAATGGATCCAAGCTATATTGTGATTGATTAAGTTGATTGTATGAGTTAGAGAGTCTGTCGATCGACTACACAACGATGTGTCCATCTCTTCTGTCCAAAATGCTAAACAAACCTTCTTCTTGGCGACCTTGAGGGCACGCTTATCCAAACCAGACTTCAACAACTCTTGAATTCTGCGCTCGTATGGGGCGAAACCAGCGACCTCACGGATGATGTCACGGACAGCAGCGACTCTCTTGGTGACGAGCTATAAAGAGTGATTGTGTGATGGTTCGATGTGTGAGTCGACGTTATCCTGGATGTCTATCATCTTCTGTCTATTCCAATCCAACGATCTATATCTTCAATCAATCAAGTAATCCTCAATCCTCAATCCTCAATCCTAGATATCGATACATACTCCCTTCTTGAAGGAGCTGGCTGGTCTGCGTGGGGTGGTGATGTGACCCTTGTTGAATCCCTTGGCGATTCCGGATCTCTTGGCAAGTGCAACCTCTGACATGATTCGAAATGTGATGTAGGTATGTAGGTATATACAACGCTTTGAATGGTGAAAGTATGAACGAGTGTCAATGCACGAACCCAAGTATCCAGCCCACTCACTCGCCAGAGTCATACACGCATTCACACACTTTAATCTAAATAAATCAAAATTAGTTTGACGAACAATGTAATAACGTTACACGATTTTGATGGGTTGTGTTGATCAAAAGTCAATAAAAACGAACGACAACAATATTAATGTTTGTGTGTTATTCTTTCATTTCATTCAACTTTACATTATATACATACATACACATACACACATATTTCTTAAAGATGAGAAAGCTAACAGAGGAAGAGACCAAGGTGTTCTTTGAGAAGATTATCAAATTGTACGAATCATCATACCGATCATAACTTGATATTGACGAATATTTATTCGATCGAATCATGTGATCAATAACAATGTGTCACGTGATATTGTCACGTGATACACGATAATTGGAAATACCAATACTAACATATGATATCATATAGTATTGGAAAGAATATAGCATTGTTGGTAGAGAGAAGAGATGAACCACATTGTTTTAGAGTACAGAAGAATAAAGTATATTATATCAGTGAGGAGATAATGAAGAAGGCACAGAATATACCAAGGGATTCACTGGCAAGTCTAGGTGTTTGCTTTGGAAAGTTTACAAAGACAAATAAGTTCAGACTGCAAGTAACATGTTTGGACTATCTGGCACAGTATGCAAAGGTATGTTATCATCATCCTACATACATACTACAGGATGAGATCACTAACCATTTGGATACACTTTAGTATAAGGTATGGGTGAAGCCACAATCAGAGATGTCTTGGATGTATGGAAACAACTTGTTGAAGGCTGGTCTGGGTAGAATCACAGAGGACACTCCACAGTATGTAGTAGTTTGGATGGACATAAATTGGAAAGACAGTGAGGATATGTTCTAACATCCAACATTAATGTCATAATCATATAGGAATCAAGGTGTAGTGTTATACTCAATGAGTGATATCCCAATTGGATTTGGAGTTACTGCGAGATCGACGGCAGAATGCAGAAAGCTGGAACCAACTGCTTTGGTAGTCTATCACATTTGCGATGTTGGAGAGTATCTTCGTGATGAGGATACGCTGTTCTAAATAAAGCAGGCGATATTACAATCAAGCAATTGAGGTCTTTCTTTGGATACACATGTTGAGTTATTATTTATTATGACTTAACTAACAAAGAATAAGTGTTGGTTGATGGTACTGCATCTGCTGCGGTTCGATGAGGAGTGGGAACATGAGACATCTTGGCCGAACAGGTGGTCTTTGCTGGTGTTGCGGAGTATTAGGTAGGGTGGATGGATGATGTTGTTGAATGGTTGGAATGATTGATTGAGTTGGTGAGGCGGTGGGTCATCTCATACTGGATTACTTTGTGAAGAAGAATAGGTTGTTTGATTGATTGAATGATTGAATGATGATTGAGTACGGTTGTTGTGACATGCACATACAACACATATACACTTTGGAGGAGGAAGAGGATGGTCTTATAAATAGTCAACGTCGTTGGGGATTGGACCAGAGTGTGGACGTCTAAACAAAAGGATGTGTGGCTCTGGCTTGTGGTTGGCGTAGTGGCACCATCCAGTCGACTGGATGATACCCAACTTTCTGCACTCCTCCTCAGTCAACAATGTTCCCTTTGGTATTCTATTTGATATCTCTGCTGGCAATATCACATGTCTAATGTATTTTTGTTGTTGTTGTTGTTGTTGTAGTTAGTAATCTTGTGTCTAGTCGTCTATCTGTCTATTCTGTTTTCTGTCGACATACCTGTATTCAAATTGGCTATCATAGTATTTAGCAGAGTAATGTGGAGTAGTAGGAGGCATGATGTTTGTTGAACTATATCTCTAATATTTCAGTAACTATATATATTTGATGTTATGTATCTGTATGTCTATTTGTATCTATCTATGGTATGTATATATGTTTGTATATCTATATCGAGTAGTGATCACTAATATATATATATATATATTATGTATTATATTGTATTGTATGTATACTAATATGATCAAATTGAGAATGTTACGTGTGTTCACATTCACAGCACAGTCTTGCACTCAGTCAATCAACTTCCTCCACCCACTACTGTTAGCCGCCGTTCATTCATCAATTTTGGCGCGAATATTTGAACCCAAACTTTTTGAAAGGTTATTAATGAACTTCAAAATGATTGATTGACAAGTAGTCCTTCACAACCTTGTTGACCATTCAATGTTTGGTGAGTTGAAACCAACCAACAACAACAACAACATTAAACTAAATATATGTTATGGGTTGGTTGTCAATTAAGTTTAAATGTGTCTGTCTTTCTCTTCTTTGTTATGTTTGAGAGAGTGGATTTTAATCCTTTCCCTATTATGTATCTATCTATCCATCAATCTAATCTATCTTTGAATCATCATTGAGTAAGCAAGCTGTATTATTAGGTCACCCATCCACCCATCAATCAACCATGCCATGCACGCACATTGTCTCTTTGTATTCGTTGAGACATATCAACAACAACAACAACACAAACGTATCATGTATTGCAAGTTATTAAGTTTGTAATAATAATAATACAAAGTAAGTAAGTAATGATGGATTGAATAATGGATGTTGGACACTCTACACATTGTTTGCCTTCTGCTCATTGGAAGGACTGAAAAGAAGAAGGATGGGAAGGCACCTTTTGATCAGATCAATCCAAAAACCCAAACATTTAATAACATTTAATTTTATCACTGAAGCCCGATGGTGATCAGACCTTTTGCCGACACTCACTGATCTCCACACCAACACCACAAATGGAACTCTTCAGAGAGAATAGATCTCGCCATCCCAAGTACTATTGCCGGCCCATATTATTATTATTAAAGTGCGTTGCTTGTAGTGTAGTGTGTGTATATATGTGTGTCTGTGTATGTTTGATTGTTTAATCGATGTGGATGTGGATGTGATGTGTTTGCGTAGAGTGACAACGCATTCACTCATTCACATGTCCTTCGGAGACTCGACGGACGGCCAATTAGTTTGTAGCATTCATTTGGGGAAGGAGTAACAACAACAACTTGCTCCACTGCCTCGGGCCTGGAAGAGTGAGTCAAGGATAATAACTTAATTTAAATTAATATTAATGGTGTTGTTTAGTCTGATGCTCAAACATTAATTAGAAGGTAAGGTCATGTTCCAACATATCCCATCAAACAGTGCACTGCAGCATTATAGTATCATCTTTACCTAGTTGATTGATCAACTACATTATCCCATCAGCCAGTCAGTCTTTAGACAGACAAACAGATATATCCAACCAGTCGACCAATCAAACACAACTCACAAGTCAAACTCCAACACTATCAATTCAAACTCCAGCTCCAACAAACACACTCTCTATCTTTACCCCTTCATTCAAAGCTTCAACAACCACTCATTCACTCACTAGTTCATTGACAAGTCAAACCACTGACTTGTGTGTGTGTGCATGACTTATCAAATATATTGCCTGCCCCATTTGATAGAGGTAGTTGTTGCGATCATTCAATCAGAATTCTAACTTGACATCGACATCATCAGCATCAACAACATCAACATCAACTTCAAACACTCAATACAATTCAACACTTCACACGTCAGGAATTGAAGCTTCTTTGTTTTACCCTCACCCACCAAACCAAACCAACCCCGATAACTATCATCAGAGTAGTGCAAAGCATTTGTCTTCCAATTCCCGTTTCCGACTGACCACGACACGCACCTGCGCCACTCCGGCCCCTTCGGACATTGACCACTGACTGACCGACTTCAACATCACCCCATCCCACGCAGAACACCAAAAAAACAAGCATCAAAATCAATCAAGTAGGAAGCCTTYCCYTTTTGATTGTAAGTGTGTTTGTTTGAGTGTATGTTTGAGTGAGTCCTGGTATCGGCTTCCAACCCTTCGGAGTTCCTCCCCTTCATATCCATACCCAAGGACTCTCATTACATTGCAATCCAAACAATCAATCAAATCAATTAATCAATCAATCAATCAATCAATCACATCCTAGTAATATTACACATCAGAAACAGCAGATACCACTAGACACCGCCCTTCAATGATGGAGACCAACAAGGACAGCGCTAGGACAAATCCCTCGTCCTTGCTGTCCAACAACACTGCGAACAACAGCAACAACAGTGCCATCCTTTGTGTCACCTGCCACTCACCCACCAGCGCCACCACTTCAGCCACTCTTCCATGTCTCCACATACTTTGTTCCGATTGTATAGTGGATTTGGAAAGAATAGGAGGAGGAGGAGTTGGTAATAATGCATGTCCATTATGCAGTCAACTCCAACTCAATCACCAACATCAACAACAACACCAACAACAACAACATCACAATGCCCTTAGGTATTCTCAACAACTTTATGCGCCATTAAACAACTCTGCAGCATCAACACCACACAGCATGCAGTCTCCACACACGTCACCGCCACTGCCCATCCTGCCAAGTTTTGTTGGCTCATCAGTTAACATCCAGCATCATGCCAATGCTTGGGACAATGCCGGATCATCTGGTTCACCGTCATCACATTCTTTCACACAACATCAACAACCACATCAATCAACTAATGGTCACTTTGCATCGGTATCAGATGATATACTATCATCACTTAGTATCAGTACAGCCAACAACAACAACAATAACAACAACAATAATGTACTCAGTATGTCAGGTGGATCAATAGTTGGCAAACCAATTGCCAAGATCAGTCAACTAAAGAAGAGTAACACCGAGATACATCCAGTTTCCAAGCTCAATGGGTCCAACCTCGGTAGTCCAAGCTCAACAGTCTCATCACCTCTTTACCAGACTGCCAAGTTGACACCCAACTCAAGTATGTTGAATGATCATTGCAGACACAACAAACTTTAATACTAACTTGATTGATTGATTGATTGATTAAAGTTGTACCAAATCACTTCCAGCCTTATCAATTGCAGCAACAACTTCAATCTTTGCAGGATCAACAACAACAACAGCAACAACTTCAACAACTTCAACAACAACAACAAGTGATTGGACAAATGTATCATCCCAATGGCATGGTCAACAACAACAACAATTCATATGGCGTCATTCAACAACCTTATGGTACATCACCTGGATCGTCACACAATCATCCTGGTGTAATGTCTACCATGCGCATGAACAAACAACAGCAACAACAACAACAACAACAACCATCACAACCAAATGGTACAATGATGCGTGGTCATCAAAAGAGCGTCGTTCAGGGAGAGTACGTACCCAACCAATACATCATGAGACAGTACTATGGTATGGGGCCATCAGTTGGCCAACAACCACCGCAGCCTCTACAACAAACATATCCATATACCAACAACAACAACAACACTATTGTATCACCTATGGTCAATTACCTTCCACAGCAGCAACAACAACAACAACAAAGCAAACCATTCAAGTTGGATGCACCCAAGGATGGTAGATGTAACATACACCAAGAACCAAACCGATCGTATTGCTTCAATGACGACTGCCAGACATCTCTTTGCGCGCGGTGCACTGAGCAGAGTGGACATCAAGGCCACAACGTTATCCTCTACCAAGACCTTGCGAAGCGTATCGCCGAGGAGAACACATCGTTGAGGAGCTCGTTGCTCCGTCTAAAGAGCTATCTTGAGGTGGAGGGCGAGATTGTCAACAGACTGGCAAGCAAGAACAGTGCTGAGGAGGCCAAGGAGAAGCTGCGCCGAGACATGCATCAATATTTGGACGAGGCGTTCAAACAGATTGACAAGGAGTACTTTGAGTACAGAGAGAAGATAGACTCCAAGCGAGACAAGATCGGTCATCTTCTCAAAGAGATTGATCGAGAGCGCGGTGACAAGCCTGGCTCGGCGCAGTTCGGTCAACACCTTTCTGGCCTGGCAGGCGGCGTAGGCGGAAGTACTTCGGCGAAAAGTGGAGGTGCTAATGGAGGCGCAATGGGAAATGGCAACGGAGGTAGCCGAAGTGGAGGCAAGTTGATTGATATCAATAATCAAAAGAATCACTATATGGAGTTGTTCGAGAAGGTTAGCGAGGTGGTAGTAACGCCAAACGAGAGTATCCAGTGGGACTACCAACAGCAGCAACAAAACCGTCAATCCAACATCAATATCATCCAGCCACAACAATCAGCGACGACAACGACGACAACATCAACAACTACAACACCAACAACAACAACAACAACAACACCAACAGCATGTATCATTAACAATCCAGCCAATATATTTAATAGCAACAACGTGTTAAAGGTATCGACATTGCCCTTTAAATGTACATTAAAGTATATATACGCCATTGGAGGCCAGGCCAGGAAGTCCGTGGAGCGATACTCGATCGAGCAGAACAAGTGGACGTTTGTTGCCAACATGAATACGCTACGCAGTCGCTTCTCGGCAATCTACGACGGACGCCAACACATCTACGTGTTTGGTGGCGAGGCCAAGACCAACGACCGCATCACGCCAGAGAAGACCGTGGAACGCTACAACATCATGAGTGACTCGTGGGAGGTGCTCAAGCACATGCCAAAGCAGCGCAGTCGCCACGCCACCGCCTACGACGGCCAGCGATACATCTACATAATTGGTGGCAAAGACGCCACATGGTTCACAAGCGAGGTGCTACGATACGACATGTTCACACAGGAGTATACACAGATGCGGCCAATGAAGACGCCTCGCTCCGACATCTCTGCGGTCTACGATGGCAAGGGCTCCATTTATGTCATTGGAGGCTACGACAGCAAAGCATTGGACATCATAGAGCAGTATGACATTGCCACCGACACATGGTCCAGTGTCAAGAAGATGAAGAAGCCTCGCGATGGCCCTGGCGCAGTGTATGACGGCAAGGGCTCAATCTATGTGATGGGCGGGTCAGTGTCATCGCACAACATCTCCAACAGCCTTGAGCGATACGATGTGGAGAAAGGCGACTGGGTGCCTCTGGCCAACATGTTCAAGCCCGTGGACGTCCGCAACTCTGTCGTCTACGATGGAGACAACTCACTCTATGTGATTGGCGGCTACTTCTCCGAGGTGTTGAGCGACGCGTGTAAATACAACATCGACACCAACGTCTGGGAGAGTCTCAAGCCAATGAATGAGGCGCGTGAGGGCAATGCCTTGGTCTACGTCTCTGTTGATATAAACTAAGCAGGTGAGGAGGTCCACTGGAGCGCCGAGCTAACATAACCATCAAGACAAACAGATTACACAATAAATAGATGATGGCCATCTGCAGCCAAAGAACATTAGAAGACGATAGACAATGGTACAAGGTTGGATGGAATGTATCTTTCATTCATTCATTTATTCTAATCATTCTGTTTGATAAAGTAGTAGACTTTAGTCTTCCTTTGGCCTATTGATACTTGGAGAATGGGTCGCTGATGGGGTGCGACGTTGGAGAACGCTGTTGTTGTTGTTGTTGTTGTTGCTGTTGCTGTTGTTGTTGTTGATTGAAAGAATAGAACTGTCGGTTTGAATTGCTAAACAAGTCGTATGTAGGCTGGTACAATGGGTCGTTCGAGGTAGTGGAGCTAAACGAGAACATGTTGGGCGATGACTGCAGGTCCAGATATCGGTTGTGTTGTGTTGACGAGTCAAGATTCGATGGGAACATCCTCAGGAATGGGTTGTCCGTGTCGGAGCCGAGATGATCGCCGGAGCCAGAGACACTGCCGCTACTACTATTGAGCATCGATGACGATGGGCTGTCGATGCTGAAGAACGATGGCATGGGTTTGGCGGAGAGCTTGCCGCTGCCAATTACGCCATGGTCCTTGATTGGTGCTCGATGGTGTTCGGTCGAAGATGAGTTGTGGATGTTTGACAACCAGTTGCTTGATGTCATTGTGTCCACGTGGAATGTGTTGTTGTTGCTGTCTCCGCCGCTGCTGTTGCTAGGTGATCCAAACGAGAAGGGGCTAAACACATTGCTATGAGCCGGCATCTGCTGCGTGAGAGATGGACCAAATGGATCGGCGTCATAGGCTAATCGGTGGGGTAAGGAAGTTGGGAATCGGGAAATGTTGTTGTTGTTGTTGTTGGGTGCCTGTTGCTGTTGGAGTTGTGGTAGGGCATTGGAAGTAGCTGCGACAACAGTGGCTGGGGATGACGAGGTGGATGGTGATTGTGTAGTTGGAGTGGATTGTTGTGGTTGGGCCGGCTGTGGAGTCTTAGGCACATAGACCTTGGGCGTCTTGGTCTTGGGCTCAAACTGCTTCCTTGGCTTTGGCTCGCGTTGTTGGAACTTTGCTTGAGGAACCAGAGAGTTACCAAGGTGTTGGGGCGAGGAGTTTGGAGGTGTGGGCTGATCCTTTGTCGCCTTTCTCTTGTGATCATTGGCTTGGTCATGCTTTGAGCTCTTGCTTGAGGCAGCCTTTGACGATGACGAGTCGTCATTCTCGCCGATACTTGGCAATGGGTCATGGGACTTGTGTAGTGGCGCGCTGGACGAAGACGTCTGATTCTTTTTCTTTGTGGACAAAGAGTCGAGCGAGATTGCCAGTGGCGTTGACACGGTTGTTTCAGTCTTCATTTGCTCATCTTGCTGAAGTAACGGTGGCTGTTGCGACTCATTGCCAGATGATCTGGGCGATCCTTGCTCAGAGTCACCGCCATTAGAAGTGTGAGGCATCAACAACTCTTGCGACGATGACAGCGATGATCCAATGGAGCTTCCCTCAATCTCTTCTTGTGTGACCGAGTCGTCCTCGTCCTGTGAGATGGGCTGCAAGTTCATGATGGACTGGATAAGGGGTGTCATTTGCTGCGATGTGGGTGTGTTGATCGTGCTTGAGACAGCAGTGTTGTTGTGAACGTCCAAGTCGTCAGCTGCATCCAACTCTCTAGGGGCGATAAGAGGTGACACACCTGTTGCTGTAGTTGCAATTGGCGACTCTGATGGCGTTGTTGACTTGGACACAGAGTTGTGGTGTGACTTGGCAGCGCCCTTGGACGAGGAGTCGACAGTGGCAGCCTCAGCATAAAGCTTGCCACCGTTGTTGCCGTTGCCATTGCCATTGCTGCTGTCTGCCACAAGACTGTTTGACGCTTTGTTTGAATGTGATAGATGGGGGATGGCATCGCCCATTGTCGAAGTCGATTGTTTGTGATGACTGCCAGATGTGCTGTGGCTCTTCTTTTTCTTGTTGCCTCCTCCACGACTGGAGCTACTATACTCCACGTTTGACTTGTCTGGAGACTTGGGCGTGTTGTTGAGGTGCACATCTTGATTGTTGCCATTGCCACTACCGCCACCAGGTAAGAGGTGACGCAGCAACGACGAAGTTGCCGACGACGAGGACTTGCCAGTGCCATAGAGTGCCGGCTTGGAGTACTCCCTGAACGTGAGGTAGATGAGGACCATGAAGAGCACAATCATGCTCACAATGAACACAATCTTGGCCGGATACTCATAGAACAATGATTGCTGCAGATGCGTGCACAGTGGCAGGTAGTCATGTGGCAGCGATCCGATCAGGGTGAAGTGGAACGTGTCTTGGTTGGTCCTGAAGGCGAGGTCGCGTTTGATCAGCGACGTGGAGAAGTCGGGCTCGAATGAGATGTGCATCTCGACCGACTCGCCCGGCTTGATCACACGCTTCACGTCCTTGCAGTTGTGAATCGTGAATCCAAAGCCACCGCACTTGTGATCGTTGAGTGAGATGTCTCGAATGTCCACGGGGAGGTTGCCCTTGTTCATTAGGGTGAACTTCTTGGTGAGGCCAATCTCGTTGCTGTGCATCGTGTGGTGGTGGCTGCTCTTGTGGCCCTTGGAGTCGACCAGGATGTCCGAGTTGAGGTCGACCTCCTCGCGACCCTTGAAGATGCATGGCGTCAGGTGTGTTTTGTTCAGGTCGAGAGCGACCGAGCTGAGCTCGGCGAACGGGTTGCCCTCTTCGACAAAGACCAGACGACCTCCGTCACCCTTGCCTTGCAGACGGATGGGATGGAAGTTTGTGTAGTTGTTCCTGAGCAACAGCATCGATACAAAGTTGGTGTTGTTGTTGGGCTGGAAGCGGATGGGTCCGAAGCGAGCGGTGCCGCGTGGCGGGATCGTGATGGGCGCCATGACCTCGCGACCCACCTTGTACGGGTTGGGCAGGTGGCTATGGCTTACGTGTCCAATGCCATGCTGCTGTTGGTGATACTGCTGATGGTTGGGGCTCGAGTCGCTGAATGAAAGTGTGGAGTTGATGCCGCACACCTTGAGGTAGTTGTAGATGTTGGACTCTGTCTCGATGGGCAACAGCTCGGCGACCACTGGCACATCCAGCGGGTTGTAGATCAAAAACTCCTTGAGCACCTGCAGGTTGATCGTGACGACACCAAAGTCGATCGTGCTGTTTGACGAGTCGAGCAGCCCAGGTAACATGTTGCTGTTGGTCATGGTGGATGCGCCTGCATTGAACACGGACACGTCGGCTGGCAGCTGGTAGAGGCTGGGCTTGACGATGGTCGATGTGGTCTTGACCGTGTAGTCAGTGAGTGTGTCTGTGTGGATCGTAAAAGTCGAGTAGATCTGGAAGCTGGTCTTGGACGTCCAGAACATGTCGCTCCTCAGGTAGTCCTCGACCTCCTCATGCGCCACATACTGCAGCAGTTGCTTGTGATCGTAGTGTGGCTGGAACAGCGGGAACACCTCGTCGAGGCTGGTGTCATGGGGCTCAAACACCAGTGTGGCAAAGTGCGTCGCCTTGTTTGACGCCAGCGAGTATGTATGCATGAGACAGCTGATCCTTGGGTCGCTCGAGTCGACAGAGGTAATGTTGACGGGGATGTTGTAGGTGTTGTTGGCAATCAGTGTCTGTGTCACAGTCTGTCCAAGCAGGATCTGGCCAAAGTTGATGACCTGTGGCTCGATTGACATTGTGCCGTCCATGAGATGCCAGTTGTAGGGGATGGATAGACTCTCCAGCTGCGTGGACACAGTGAAGTGACCCTTTCCCGCGCCACTGCCATTGCCAAGGAACTCCAGGTTAAAGGTGGCCGTGTAGCCCGACTCTAGAATGAGGATCGGGTGGTCCTTGCCGCGACAGCAAAAGTGGAAGAAATTCTGGTCCTCCAGGCTGAGGTCGGAGGCGTCCACGACAAACTGACCGCGCTCATTATACATGCCGTCCAGCGTGAGTGAAACTGTGTCCGTACTTCCATCATTCGTCGCAAAGCAAAACATGATCAATGGGAATGGATTTGGATTCTTCAACTGGAATGGTCTGCTTCGTCTCTCTGCCAATCCCATAATACCAAAGTCAATCTAAATGTTTGATCGAATGAGTGAGTGGGCATGCATGCCAGCCAGCTGTTGGGTATTGTACTTACAGGCTTAACATCCTCGATGAAGAAGTCATGAGAATCCATGACGACCAGGGGACTGGGCGTGTAGACGAGGTGACCGTCAAAAGCCTGCAGATCAATCTCGAATGTGGATATGTTGGTGTCGACCAGGAGGGACGCATGCTTGCCCTTCACCTTGCCATTGGGAGTGAACTGGATGTTGATGGCGTCCCACTGTGCGTGCGGCATCACCGTCTTGCCCAGCGATGCGTTCTTCACCTTGAAGTGCTCGTCATTGATCTGCACCGAGAGGATGGTGAGTGGCACCGGGAAGTTGTTCTTGAGCACCAGCTGGTTCTCGATGACCTCGGGTTGCTTCTTGAGCGAAGTGTCGATTGGAAACAGGATGTTGCGGGGATGGTAGCTCAAGTCGCCGTACAGCACATTGGCGCGATATGGCACCTCGATATCCTTGTATCCAAATACCTTGATTATAATCTTTCCGCTGAAGCTACCCTCCACATCGCTCGTATAGAAGAACTGAGCTATATCGATTTTCTAATTGATTGTTTGATTGATCAAGCGTGTCAGTGTCAGTGTGTGGGCGGCGTGATCGTCCAGCTGTCTTGCCAGCTGCTTGCGATGGACTTACTGATTTGTCGGCTGGGATCACATCATAGTGAAGAAAAAAGCGAAGGTTGGGATCGGGCACATCGGGATGGATCTCCATGATGTTCAACATCTGCTCGTTGGCATTGAGGAAGTAGAGCGACACGGACTTGTAGTCAGTCTTGCTGGTCAGATAGCCAAAGTCAATCTCGCTTGGGGAAATGTGGACACCTTCGCCGACCGACAGGATGTCGACCTGTATCTGAAAGTTCTCCACATTCGTTTCGATATTTACAAGGCCAGCGTAGGGACCAGAGTACGATGACTTGAAGTATAAGTTGATGATGTTGGACGTCGTGTATGGCTCGATCTCCTGCATTCATTCATTGATTGATTGAGTGATGGGGTTAGGGATGACTGGTCAGTCAGATGGACGATCAATCGATCAATCAATCAATCAATCAATTAAACATACCCAATTGCCTGTTGGCTCAACACGCTTGGCTGTTCTCTGTTTCTTGGCGAGAGGATGCTGTGGCTGCTGAATGGGGACAAGTTGCTGGCTTTGTGGCTGGGCCAGTGAGATGTAGAATGATCCACCGCTCGTGTGGATGTCCGATATCTTGAGGGTGACATTATGGGGATTGTAGAGATAGATTGGATGCGAGTACGTTGTGTTGAAGGGGACCTGATCATATATGTGATTGAGCTGATAAAAGTTGGCTGTGGCCTGTCCTCGCGCAACGAATATAAGTCCACCGCCATAGATCAACAAATGAAACACTGCCTCATGTTCGCCAACCTCCTTGGGCACAAACAATATCTGTACACTCTTTGTCTCCCTAGGCTTCAGAACCTGTTATTGTTATCGTCGTCGTCGTCGTTGTTGGTGGTTAGTATCCATCACGTTCGCAGCACGTCACACTCTCGCTCGCTCGCTCGACACATACATATGGTTGAAGTAAGTCACAAGCAAAGTGAGGACTATCTGTTCTGATTCCCACTATCTGAATCGAACGATCAGGGTCTGTGTTTGTGATCTCCAATGTCTCGTTCTGAACTATGCACAGGCGACTGCAGTGGATGGGAGGATGTGTCAGATGATGAATGAATCAATGTATGAATGAAAGATGAATGAATGATCGCTTACCCTCTCTTGAATACTATTTCTGGATTGGAGATGATCAGTTTGCGATCTTCGAGGTCGCCGTTGAGGTCCGCTTCTACATCAACTTCCACCTTGTTCCTGATGTAGGTTGACTTTCGAAAGAGACTGGGTGGCTTGATCTGATGCTGCTGTTGATGCGAGTGCTGCTGCAACTGCTGATGAGTAGACTTTGCATTGACCTGCAACAACTCTATATGATTCTGAAACAATACCAGCGGTTTAGATGATGGGCCAGTGTATTGATGCTGTGAACCCTTTGAATGATGTTGTTGTTGTTGAGTACTCTGTTGTTGTTGTTGTTGTGGTGTACTCTGTTGTTGATTGTTGTTATTTCCGCTGTTAGTACTATCACCATTGTTGTTGTCGTTGACGCTGTTACTGCCCACTGGACCATCGACTGGAGCAGAGGGAGTGGATGAGGTCGGCCGCATAAAGCCAGTCATTTGTGGCCATGGCGACTTTGACGTCTCATTGAATCTAAAGTGATAGTAATATTTTCTATGCTGCTGAGTCTGCTGTATCTGTTGAGTCTGTTGTTGTTGCTGTGTATTTATCGCATTGATTATATTGTTATTATTGTTCTCTATGTTGTTGTTCTGTTGTTGTTGCTGCTGTTGACCCTTTAATGAATCGCATTGAACAAGTAACGCTATTGATTGATTGATTGATTTGTGGTTAGTCACATGATTGTTCACTCATTCACTCACACACTCGCGAGTGATTGATTGATTGATTGAATTGACATACATGTATCGAAGGAGCACAGTACAACACATGATAACAACAAGTATATCAAGTATAATTGTCGACCATATGATTGTGACATTGTGATCATTCTCTGTTTCATTGATGTTCTTTCTGTTCTTCTTGTTGTTAAGTATCTACTGACAGATCATCGCCCCTTTCAATCAAACAAATATTAAGCAAAGTTATATTCTAAATCTAAATCTAAATCTAAAAATAATATATGTATATATATAGTTATCAATCAAATAAGTAAATGTAAAGTATAGTATTAATGTATATTATGAAGGAGGTAAGTGTAGTGAATGAGTTGGCAAAGTGAGTGAGCGAGGATGTTTGAGAAAGGGTTGCTGACAGTCAAGGGCCAAAAGTTAGTAAGATGTGTGTTTTGTTTGTCATCGTTGAATGGGATGGTTGCGATGAGCCCATCAACCAACAAAATGAAATAAAAACATCACAAACTCATGTGTTTTGGTGTGATTCACCCCATCATTCTTCAAATTTCCTCACTTGTGTGTTCAATGAAACTAACAATGGGTTGCTTACGCTCAATGCCATCCTTTCATTCATTCATTCATCCGTTTGGCACATATCTATCTCTTTGATATCTGTTGTGTTGTATCTTATCTGTACAAATATATATACATATATATATATAAATATTTATTGAGATCGATCAAGTACTCAATCAATCAATCATTCAATCACTCAAACTACTTGTGCATGTACTCGAGGATGGTAGAGAGGAGGAGACGATAGGGCATGCCTGTTGGTTTGGCGATACTGCGATATTCGGTGGTTGGACATTCGGTGCTGAGATCGATGAATGTGGATTGTTTGACGTTGAATCCAATTCGAATGAGCATGCTGGCGAGGGTGTCGGCAGAGGTGGCGTGTCGCATGATGTCCATTGCCTCTCGGAATGGAAGGTCGTCCAGCGAGTCCATGATGCGATATACCAACATGGTCAGGTTGGCATTATGGTCGAATAGTGCGCGTAACTCTTGCTTCCATACGTCGAAATCCTTCTTCCAAATGCGCATGCCAGTCATCGTGCCAGAGTCCACTAGTACTCGCTTGTCCTTGCATTCCTCTTGTCGACGTGCGGCATTGTGAACGATGTCCTTTAACATGCTGGACTGTCGCTCCATCATCAAGTCGACACGACGAGCTTCCATCTCTTTGAGCGTGTCAACATGGCGCAGGTGCATCTGGCCTCGCGCCACCTTGTCCTTGATCTCATCGATGAGTAGCGTGTGGTGCTCGGGACGATCACTGGAGCGCGAGCCAGACGATGGCGCGCGGCTGTGGCGTTTGAGTTGTGATGGTGACACGGCATTGTAGGCGGTGGTTGGCGCGGATGGACGAAGTGGTGACAGTGGCCTGTTTGCAATGTGGGCTGGCATTGGCAGGGGTGCGGTGGGCGGCGAGTATGTGAGCTTGATGTTAAAGACTCGTTTGATCGATTGTGGCACCAGTTCCAGGATGTCTGGATTGAGTCTGGCCATGTCCAGTACCAGCATGCGCATTTGATCCATTTCAAACTTGGACAACACAGTGTCCAACTGCTTCATGTCGAGTCGTACAACGTTGTTGGATGATAGTGCAGTCGCAGAGGATGGTGATGGATATGATGAGGATGATGATGATGATGATGAGGATGATGTGCTACGACTACTTGTAGGCGAGCTGGTTTGGCATCTATGTACACTGTTTGGTGTCATCCTATTATTGTTGGTACGTGGACTGTTTTGGAAGTTGGTCTCTGATGATGATCTTGGGAGGTCTGATGAGGAAGATGATAATTGTGATCCACCACTTGATGTTGTCATTGATGATGATGATGATGAAGTAGGAGCAGGCGTTGATTCCTTTGGTAACATTTGTCTAACAGCAGTCAACAAGTCCCTAAGTGGAGCGGCAATAATAGTTGATGACTTGATTGCATTCTCTGTTTGATCACATTATTGGTTAGTATACTTATCAACTCATAATCAATCAATTCAAATTCCATACCATGATTGGTTATCTTTTGTAACTTGGATGGAATACCATCAACAAGCATCGACTCGTTTCCAACACCTATTCATATGAGTGATTAGTTAGTTTTCAGAATCATTGATTGATTGGTTGAGTGGATTGTTCAATCTACTAACATACCTTTGTGAATGAGTTTGGACAACAACTCAATTGAGTTGAGTTGTAACACTTCGTTGTTGGAATTGAGACAGTTGATCACAGCTATCAATCCTCCAATCTTGATGAATCTCTTGAAGTATTGTTCTAATTGAGTTGAGATGTGTAAGTTAGGTTGACAAGTATATATGATGATTGATTAAGTAACTTACCATTCATACATATATTCTTTAGTAGCTTGATTGTTGGTATCTGTATCAGGGAATCATTGCTGAACAATAGGTCGTGTAGAGTCAGCGGTGATATACCCTTCTCACTATCCAATATTGATGGAATTCCACCTTCTAATAAATTGTCCATGTTAGTATTGGGTCTTGATTGTCCATCACTCAAACTTACCATCACAGGACATATTATGTAGGATTGAGATTGCACATCTCTTCATATGGATATTGTTTCCATTCAACAATCTAACTATCAGGCCAATCGTACTGTTCACCTTTAGTTCCCTTTGGACAACATCTAATTTAATTGATTGATTGTTAGTATGTGTGATTGGAATGATTCCAGTGATTGAATCATCAAACTTACAATTGTCAGAGAGTGCAGCTATGGCTTCACAAGAGGCTGATGCCACTTCATTATCATCACTTTGGAGCAGACCATGTAAGAATTGAACTCCTCCTTCCTGGCATACTATCTCATTCAAGTCATCTGATTATTAAAGTTAGTGTGAATGAATGATTGATTGAGTATGTACATCTTGTGTGTAAATGGTTACATACTCTTATCTCCAAGACTACCAAATAACTTGCATGTCAACAACTGAAGTGATCTGTCATTGGGATGTGTCTTGGACAATCTAATCAAACATGGTATCACTTCACTACCAATACTGGCTACAATGTTTGTACCCATGCTACCTTGTTTTGAAGAGGCCACCTGCGCCAACACCTGTACACACAACAGCGCAATACTAGAAGGAACATCACTAGATGACAACATCGATGCTATCAATGTACATCCATTCTTATCAACGAAAGATCTTCGACAATTATCTGTTGTAATGGATTTGATTGATTGATTGTTAGTGAATGAGTGAGTGATCATGATGGAAGTGAATATGTTTACCATTGTTCAACAATTGAATGATAAGTGTGAGGATCTTGTCAAGGAGTGATACATCAATCTCACGATCAGTAGTACTTAGTACACGAAGATATGTGAGTGCACTGGATATTGAGAATATACCAATCTTTGCTCTGATACCCTCATTCTGTGCGAGTTTAGCCAAACATTGGAATACACGTCCCTGAAGATGCATCCTAATATCCAATCCTTGATTGATGTCTCCAGGCTCTATCAAATCCAACAAACTGTCTGTTCCACCATCAAGTGCAAACATTCTTGTCTTGGCTGTTTGATTGAATGATTGATGTTAGTGGAATAGTTCCATTCAAAGAGTGATTGAACAATACATACCACAATCAGAACATCTGAGTAATAGATCTAGGAACTTGAGCGAGATCATTATGGTATCATCATTTGGAGCATATTCTACAATATGTATGATCATTCGTTTGAATGATAATGGACTATCTATTATGGTTTCACTGATTTTTGGATCTAAATTTTGATTGAATGATTGATTGATGGAGGTTAGATACTGGAACCATTCCAATGAACGTAATAATTAGTACTTACCAGTGTAACTTGAGAATATTATAAGGGTATTAATGGCTTGGATACGAAGATCTTTGGTCATTGTTTGATTGATGGCAAGGGTGAAGAGAGGGGGAACACAGCCACTTCGTCGGAGACTGGAGGCACACTGCTCGTGAGTGGCCAAGTTGGAGATGAGTGTGATCAGTGGCATGTTTAACTCGAGGAACTGTCCATTCCTATGCGCCCACTGCAGCACCGAGACAATAGTCTGAGCATCACCAGTGTTCTTGATAAACACCTTCACCTCCTCATTCTCTGTGAGCATTGCCAGCAACGACACACTCTCCCACTGTACACTATATTCGTGTGATTGATTGGATGATGGCTCGATCAATGTCATGAATGAGAGCAGTGATTTGAGACACGATCCGTTGAGCACCTCCTGGATGAACTTAGTCTTGTGTGATTCCGATGTCTTCTTAGCCACCTGGTACATGTTGGCTATCAACTTGATCGCAGAGATATGTACTGCGCCCTGTCTATTCCTTCCGAGCAACACGATCAATTCGCTCAAAGGTGCTTTATCCAAGTCTTGATTGTTGTTGATCAATGGTGTTGTTGTGGAGCTCACTGATTGTGGTTGTGACGCTGGATTTCGCTGATTCGAATTTTTGATTGAGTTTGAGTTTGCATGTGTAATTGTGATTAATGGTGAGTTTGTGTTTGAAATTGAGTTTTGTTGTTGTCCACGATTTGCTGTTATCAACTGGCTGAGTCTGTTGGATGACTTGAGGTTGGTCTGTGATGCGCCGATATTCTGTTGTTGCTGTTTCAGAAGCATCTGTGGCTGGCTGTTGGACTTGACCAAATTGCTACTACTCGCATCTCCACCACTTTGTGTCATCAGTGATGCCATACTCCTGTTTAACGCACTTGACTTGTTCATTCCTGTTGTTGGTGTCCCTGATGTCGAAGTTGAAGTTGATGATACAGCTGGAGCAGTCATTGTTGCAAGTGGATTTCCATGCATATCAGCCACGACCACAACACTTCTAACATCATCCAATAGTTCGTTCAAGTTCTTCACTGAACCATAATTCTCGTATTCAATATCCAACATTTATAAATAATAATAATAATAATGATGATAATACCTGATAATTAATAATAATAATTGATAATAATAATAAGAATAATAATATTAATAATAACCTTGTTTCTTCCTTACACAGTAGTAACAAGTTGGCTAAATGTTATGTGATGTTGATGGGATGGATTGGAACGTGATATGTTTGGTTGATGGCTACTTCCATCCTCGCCGACATGTCGGCTGCGCTGTCCTTCCTAGTTGATGGGACGGATGGATGGATGGATGGATGGCTGGATTGCTGGATGGATGGCTAGCTACTACAGTATGTCAAGCCATTTCGGACGGCAGCGACAGGTGTTACATCAATCAATCAATCAATCATACACACATCAAAGACACTCAAATATTATTATTATTATTGTTTGTCTTGATCAAGACAACATGATTAGCATGTATCCATCATCATCTGCTGATAATGAATGATGGATGGACATGTTGTAGGGTGATAAGAGGCAGGGTGATGTGGAAGATGGGACGGGTGGGGGTGATGATGTGGAAGTGTAGGTGTGTTGTGTGTCGTGTGTAGAGTGGTAACAATGTAATTGATCATGTGGTTGGGGTGTGTCTGTGAGTGTGTGAGTGTGTGAGTGTGTGTGTTGGGGTGGACAATCAATCAATCAGACGGATAACTTGACAGAGTGTGTGACGGAAGTTGGATTGTGTATCATCTGACAATGGGTGGACTGCGTGATCACAATATTTAAGATCGCAATGCAACCCATTACACCTAGAGTTGACCGCTACAATGCCCTGACGAGCTGGTTGTTGAGCTTGCAAGCTGTTGGGAAGTGTAGTGAGCCATCTGATGATGTATTATGGACATCTGCCATCCTCTTTTGGAATAGTCGGTAATAAGTCATCCTTAATCAAGTCATTTACTCAATACATACTTGTTTGATATTGATGTGTGTGTTTGATTGTTTGTTTGATTGATTGATTGATTGAATGAATGATTAGAGTAGAGTCATGACGTAGTTTGAGCATGGTAGGCTGGGCTGTTGACGACAAGTCCACTCACACTCCCTAACACTCACTCACATACATACACATATACTTAACGGTTCCAATCAAACACTCTTGGCATGTGTGATTGTTGGTCGGAGCACCTCTGATTTGATCAACAGTGATCATTGATCCAATAATATCCTCGTGAACTCGCTCGCACCTCTTCGTAAAGATCCTTGAGTAAGTGAGTGAGAGCAGTGCAGTGAGATTGTGAAGTGTCCATTGCATATGTACATTGTCCAACAGTGATCAGCATCAAAGATATACATATGAACTTGCTATCTATTTCCAAACACTGATTCATCTGATCAAACATCGTCAGGTGATCACAAAAGGGGGGGTGAAGGTGTGCGCTGGAAGACTTTATTTCTTCTTATTCTTCTTGTTTGCCATCTGTGCTAATGATGATGTTGATGCCTCAAGATCGCGTTTGGTTAGATGCTTTGGTTTCCTCAACAAGTTGGCAGTCTGGTCTATGTAATGGGAGACTATTGATTGAATTGTCTGGTTGTTCTTGTACACCTTCATGGTGTGTACCCTCCTCAAGTCAAACGATGCACCAATATCCACCAAGTGCTGCAACATTGTAACATTACCCAACTCTATCAATGGTTTGATAATGATATTGGTCGACATGAATCTTGCTTTTGAGACTCGATCAACATTGTTGAGGAGACAGTCAAGTGTCTCGATGTGGCCCTCATTCATTGCAACCACAAACAACTCATCAATGTACTTCTTGTCTTTCTCGGGGTCAAGCGGATCGACTTTGAACAATAACTGCAACACCTCATTGTTTCCATTAGTAACAGCTTCCAAATGTTGTCGTCTATCTCTCATTTGTGAATCCATATGATGTTGTTGATATAAATGTTTGATCATGTTGACATGTCCAAGCTCAATCGCTCCAACGAGTGCGTTGGTGGGAGCGTCACAAAGGTCTGTGCCATTCGCTGACCCATATGGCAAGGCATCTTGATCATGACGCTCAAAGAATTTGAGACAGTAGTCATAGAGTTCAACATCGCCAAGTCGGCCAATTTGTGCAAATATTGCCAAGTTTGGTTTGATGCCATGCTCGACCATCATCCTAATCATATCATTGTATCGACCTCGGTTGGTAAGTGTATAATGGAATGCCCACTGTGTCAGTGATGTTAACCTTGTGACATCAGGGGCATGTTTGAGCAAGGTGCCGAGCAGATCCAGACGTGCCAATACTACTACATATTGTAATATAGTCTCCCATTCTTTGTCCTGTAATATCTCTGGTTTGGTCTTGAATATATACTCCAATTGATTGTTGTCTAGAACCAACAACTTATTCCTGATCACATTGATTGGGAATATCTTATTCACATCAGACAGGATGAACTCCAACATCTCCATTGTACCTCTGAACTCTCTGGGTCGGAGTGTGTCGAGAGGCTGGACGGCATTCTTGCTGTTGAGATACTTGATGACCTCGAAGCTGCGCGACATGTCACTGGCCGTGTTGAAGCAGTGGAATTGGTCTGTGAAGGGATCAAATTCATGTGGTCGACCGTATACGTAAGTATCTCTAGTCTTGTTAATATACTCCATCGCGACCATTGCCTGGGTGGTGTTGCCATGTGATGTGATCATTCGGAATAATGTCTGAGCACGATGTCCATCGAAACCACCAAATCTTCCTGGTCGCATGAAGAATGGAATGAGTTGGAAGTCGCCTGTGGTGATATATTCGCGATACACATAATTCACCAACCTGTCATGAGTCATCTCTCTTCGGGTATTGATTAGTTCCAGTTTGATAAAGATGATGAGTTGGGCATCATCAATCTTGTTCACACAGTGCTCGTCAATTGTATCCAAGACTACTCCAAGTTTATCCAATAATGATTGAGCAGTGTTCTTTGAGGTTGATAATATCATCTCGTGATCATCAACCTTGATATCACTATTGAGTATCCGTTCAAAGTGTGCCAGCTGTTCAGAGGGCGTAATATTTTTGGGAATGGTCCAAGTTGTTGACGATAAATCATATGAATTCAAACTGTTGATCGCACCATTATTGATCAATAGTTCATTGATTAATCTTTGGTCACCTGTTGCCCTGATCTCACTGAAGTACAATCTTGTCTTTGATTTAATCTTGGTGACCAACTCCTTTGGCAACTGAGTGTTGTTTGGATCATTAAGAATGTCAAGTACCGAAGGATGCTTGAACACTTCTCCCAACAACACCCTGTCAACATGTACAGTCCAGAGTGATTCATTGTTGAATCGGCCCAAGTCAATGAGGTACTTGAGAACATTGAGTGATCCACTTGCCAGTGCCATTTTGAGTAACTCATCACTTTGTTCAAATGATATTGGTTGTGTCTGATTGATCAATGTCTGTACAACGACCAGGTTATCAGACTCGATTGCCCATCGCAAGGTATTAGCGTCACAGAAGTATCGTTGATACTTGTTGTACACGTCAATGAATGTGTCATGATCAATGTCTCTGGCTTCGCACAATGCCTTGATTGAACCATGTTTAGTCTTTGATTGACGATTGATTGTTATATGTAAGTTGAGTTTGATACGATCACGTAACAATCCAAACTGTTTATGTTTGACCAGTGATATCAAGTCAGTCCAATGATGATACTTTGTTCTAATGTAATAGTTTCCTTGCATCATTAGAGTTGTTGACCTATTATGTCCTTTCCTTCGATCTTCATCATCTTTATCAACATCATCTTGATTATTAAATAGTAGTGGATGTGAATATGAAGCTATTATAAACTTGAATAATGTACGATTTGTGAGTACCTTTGTTATATTACTATTATTATTTGTTATCATTGTTAATATTTGATTGATTGACAGAAGTAAAAAAAGGAACTACTTTTGATCACCTTAGATGTGTCGTTTCAAAAATATCTAGAATCTTAGTTTCGAAGAATTAATCAATTCCAGACTTGGTATCCAACATGAAGGAATGAATAATGATTTAGACACATGTACAATATTATTATTTATTTATATATATTTTGATTAAATTAGTTGAACTCCTCTTTGATGACAAGACCATCCTTCCACTCTTGCATTGCCCATTGAGTCTTTTGTACTCTGTGTCCACCATAAGTGAAGTCTAAATACATCTGGTATGCAGTGTTGTTGCCATCGATGATCAACTTCTCAACTCTTGCTTCATGGAATGTAGCATTCTTTATGAAGGATTCTTCGGCAATCCTGTTGGCCGCCTTGCCCACACGGTTGGTTGAATCGCCCTTCTCATACATCACAATGTCCTTGTGATAGTATTTATCAAATATCTCTAATATTCTTCCTTCCAGAATACCCTTGAGTATTTCTTGGATACCTTCGGCCACCTGATAGTTCTCTGAACTTAAAGTTGTAATGTGGTACCGTTGCTGGAGTCGCTACAACCTTGGTATTTGTCACAGTTGTTCGAGGAACCTCAGTGGCAGTGTTGATGTTTGATTTATGCTTTCTTGAGAAGAGACCCATTATTATTATTATATTTATATATATATATTGTGAGTATTTAAATAAAGAGAAAAAATATTTGATAGAGGTAAGGCGTCTATATTACTTGTTTGTTTGTTATGATTGATTGTTTTGATGATATTAATTATCGATAAGGTCGATTATTATTTATAAACAATGTTTGAACTATCATTGTAAATGGAGTATGAAACAGGTTTGGATCGAGAGTATTATAATTGACGATCTAGTCTCATTCAAGAACATGACAGCCCTTCCAATTAAAAATGGTGTGTGATCTTGAGCACAAACACACTGTGTTCAATCAATTCCAGAATCAAAAGAACCTTCCAAACACACACAGAGAAAGATAATGAATGAACAACAACAACAGATACAGATACAACAGAACAATAGTTGTTGTGAGATACATTCCAAAAAGATTAGGTTCTTGTGTATAGATTGTAATAGTTTGATTTGTGAAGCTTGTATAAGTGATAAACATAGAAGACATGAAGTGGAGAATGTACATCACTTGAGATCACTGATCAATCAGAGACAATACAATGAGACATCATTATTAAGATTGAATCAACTATGGAGTACTCTTCAACAACTTGCTACTACACATCAATCATTGATAATGTCCCGCAACTCAGTATCTGAACAATTCAAACTATTACACGACATGCTAGTTGTTGAGGAGCACAGGATCAACTCACCAATCAATCAGAGATTACAACAAACTCAATCAACAATCAATAACATCATCGATGAGATCAAGTCAATCAACTACATATTCAATCCATCATCTCTGTTAAGCAATGTCGATGTTGACATCATTCAATCAATCAGAGAATGTACATCCATCAATCAGTTCATCAAGCATACATACACACACAGCCAGTCGTCATCGTCGTCTTCGTCATCATCATCTCCCGACATAGATGTCCCTGTGATCACAATCACAGACATTGAACTGCTGACAGTAATGCAACAGATTAACACATGTTCGCGTACTGCTGACTATCAAATGACAAGAGCATGCGACGTTGGAATTGATCAAAACACATTGGACCATATCAGAGAGCAAGTTCAATCATGCTTTACATTGATGGAGATGGCCGAGAAGTTCACTCATGACCTTGATCATCATATCATGTACATTGAATCAGACAACTATTCATTCTTCTCGCCAATGACCAACACATGGACACGAATCGAAAAGGATATAGATGGTTCCTTTAGCGACCTACACAAAGCAACAGTGTACGCTCGAGGGAATGTCTACATCTTTGGAGTCGGTGATGATCAAAAGTATCTTCGCTTCTCACTGGCCGATCGTCAATGGCACTGTCACGATATGATCGATGGCATGTATCATATGTCTGCTGCTTACGATGGAGACAAGCACATCTATTTGATTGGTGGCACCTTTGGAGCCAAGGTGAGCATGTTTGACATTGAGACACAACAATTCCATTCCGTTGGAGAGTTGGATCATCCCATCTTTGAGCCGTTCACCCTGGTCCACTCAAACATACTCTTCATCTTCAATTGCCTCACAACCAACGAATATCTCAACAAGTACATCACATTCGATCTGGACACCTTTGAGGAGATAAACTATGATCTTCCGGGCCGAATTGATTCACTGGTATATGATGGCCATGACAAGGTGTACATCTTGTTCGAAGGCGGTAAAGGACGATTCATTAGTATGTCCTTGACATCAAAGAGAACATGTGAACTGGCACCTGCGCCAATCAACCCTGATTTGGACCCTGATGAATCATACCGAGCTCAAGTCAATGTATTATGTCATTGTTCATATGAGCCCGGAACACTACTGTTTCTTCAAGGTCAAGGTCACAACTATCGATACTCAATCAAACTCAATCGATGGAAGAGGTTCGAAGACAATGACGCAAGTGTGATGAGAGGATGGGTTGGCCAATGTGTATTATACGATAGTCCACAATCAATTCAACCATAGTAGTATTATTACATGTATATAAAATGTTGTTGAATATGTTTATATCGCAGTTGTCTGTTTGCCAATCTTATACAATCTACAAGCCATCATAATCATATCCAACAACATTTGTTTGTCATTGAATTAGTATATGTCTCTGCCCCAAATGCTCATGACCAGTATGTTTATTGTGCAGTCTTCTCTATTTGAAGTTGCTCAAGTTCATCGTACCGTTTGAGATCCATTAGCAGTGGAACTAAAAGACCCTCTGCTACTGACTTCAGCTCAATGATTACTTTGTCAATGATGTCGTTGTCACTCGGGAAAGCCGGCCAGGAAAAGGACATTGATGCGCGAAGGTGGCGGATGGCATCGGATGATCGTTCTGGAATTGTCGAGTAGGCCTTGCCGAGGAATGTGTGTACCAACACGACCAGATGGTAGACGCTTCGTGGCGAGTAAATGTTATGTTCTGCCAATGGCATCAAAGAAATGGCGATGGATTCCCTAATAAAGTAGTCTAGTGTGATCAGATACTCGGATTGATAAGGTTCATCCTCGGGTGCACTGAGCCCGCCAAGTTCGCCAGTCTTGAGTGCCATATCAATCTCTTTGAGTGTGATGTGGATAAAGGTGATGATATCGTAGGCCTGTCTGATTGGCATTGATTGGTCATTGCCATAATTGCTTACAAACTCTTTCATGTCATCCAACAGACTCTTTATCTCCAGACCGAACAATCCTTCTTGGATCATTCTGTTTTGTTCTGTTGTTGATGATGGAGACTCAAGTCCGAGATCGTATATTGTTTGATAGGCCTCTTGTGCGCCCGTTCGAACACCGCGCATATCTCTACAATAGGCCAGTGTGATGCGAGCGTGAACAGAGTCGGGATAAGCCGTCAGCACCCTGGTGGTAATGTGCTGCTCGGCTTCATTCAACATGTTTGTCCAGAGATAGACCAAGGCCAAAGAATGAAGTGCCTCTTTGTGGTTGGGGTTGGCCTCCAACAGTGATTGCAATATGTTGACAGATTGCTCGTTATAATGCAAACCGACGATGGTCAGTGCCAGCAGTATCTGGCCATACTCCCTCTCTGATTGATCTCTGTAACGATCTAACTTGATGGCCTTGTTCACAGAGTTCATAACATCAAGGTTGGACCTACCATATTTGACCACGGACATGTATGAATGCACGAGGTAACCAATGCTGTACTCGGGATTCGCATCAATGGACTGCTTAGTCGTCTTCAGAACAGAATCTGGCGTGTACTGATAGTCCAAGTGAATGAAAGTGGTAAGTGTCTTCAATATCGTGTCAAGTGAAGGCTCGGAATCCAATGAATCCCACTTCACTCTGGCGAATGGGTCCCAGTGATGGTATCGCTTCGCCGGTGAAATGAACTTTTGATCGATCAGATCAATGAGCAGTTGGTTGTGGACCGACACAACGGGGGGCTCTGGACCCCTTGGACTTAAGGGTATCGCGGTTGTCTTTTCCAGCAGTTCATACATGTAACGAATGTCATCCATTGATGATGATGATGAACCATTGGCGTTATGGTATGTATCCAGTTGAGCAATCATTTGAACACATCTCTGATGTACCTGCTTGGCGCTCTCTGTGGGATCTGTGATCCATGGTAGCTGTCGCACGAGTTCGTTGGTCCGTCCACCTGGCAGCCATTCGACAAACTTTGAAAAGTCCTTGCAATACTTCCTCTCTGATCGCATTATCATCTCTTTGGCCAGAGTTAAATAGATCAATGTATAAAGCAGACCTACCTCTTGATTGAATGGAGACTCCTCAATCTTCTTTAGGTATTCTCTGGCGTCCTCTATAGACATTGTCTTCATTGTGGCGACCAACTTTTCCAGTCTTACCTGTGTCCAGTATGGAAGACCTTTCTAAGAGGTTGGTGTTTGATTGATTGGTTGGTTGAGTGAGTGAGTGAAGATGATATTGGATTGGTTCCAGTGATATTTAAACATACAATCGAGTCAACCAAGGACTCGTTTGATTCAATTTCTGTGATCATTTGATGCAACTCTTGAGACCCGCTTGGCAAACTGGTGAGAAGGAGTATCCGTATGTTGAAGCCAAACTTCTCTTTTGGCTTGATATGCATCAGGTCCAGCAACCTCTGTTTATAAGTGTCCGGTGACAGTACCGCATCGAGCAAGGTTCGTCTCAACAAGCATTCGTACAAGTTGTCGCAGTGAACATTCTGATCAAACTCCTCGATGTTGGGACATGTACCCAGAACGATATCATTGAGCTTGGCGTGCACCTGTGGCGTCTCTATTTTCCTATTGTCCAGCTCATTGATCAGATAGACGCACAGTGGCACGGGATCCCAATTGGAATCACTGGCTGACATGATCCTGTCGATGCCCTGAATGATGTTTTGGTCCTTGCATTGATACAGGTCGAGAAGTAATTGGTAGCAGTCCAATGGTTGGGTCGACCTGATGGAGAGGATGGACTCGAGCAGCTTGGTGGCCGCATCGTTCTGGCCCAGCATGCTGAGCGACTTGGCGATGTTATACTGGAGGTGATGCAGGTTGCGAGTGAAATGTAGGTCGATGTCAGACTCTGGCACGTCCATCATTAGGTAGTTGCGACAGGTGGTGAACGAGTTCAAAGCTTTGGCAGGCTGTCCCAGCATGAGATAGGCGCGACCCTGCGCATTGAGTGATTCAATGTGTGATGGCACCATTCGGAGGATACTCTGAGTGATGGACACAATCTCTTCATACTGATCAGTGTGTGATGCCACCTCTACTTGCTGTATCAACGACTCTAATCTCTCGATCTGTTGATGTGTAAGATGTTGATCAAGTGTATGGTCACATGTTGCATCACCACAACCATCATTATCTCCTCCTCCTCCTCTTGCCCCTCCAAAGTATCGTTTGGAAATTGTCGTACTACTACTACTACCAATACATCTGTTTGAATCAAACAGTGGAGTGGAGGAAGATATGATGTTGTTGTTATTGAGTTTGTTGAAACGACACAAGGATGTTATTAATGTTGTTGATTGTGGAGATGGAAGTTGGAACAATCTACACAGGTTGATTTGGGATGATGTAAGAGATGTCAGTGATGGAGATGATGATGTACAGCTATTCATCAAACTTGAGTGAAGTTGTCTCCATGACTGATTGAAAGGAATGATCAATCTATTCATTGTTTGTTTGTTTGTATGATTGATTGGTTGATTGATGGATTGAAAGTGATAATAAGTGTCATCTATGTTCAAGCGCATCAACTCCAACAACAACTTGATTATTCAATTTCCCAAGTCAAACCCACCATTTGGCGCCAATTCGTTCCTGAAGATCCATTATTTGACCATTAATTCAATTGAATAGTGAACATCTTACAAACAATAATATACAGATAATAGATATGCAGAATAATAATAATAATAATAATCAGTTGCTGCCAGCAGCAGACGATTGTTGCGAGGCTCATTCTAAACAATTTAGATTCTTATGTATAGATTGTAATAGTTTGATTTGTGAGATGTGTATTAGTGATAAACATCGGAGACATGAGGTGGAGAATGTAGATCATTTAAGATTATTGATCAATCAGAGACAATATAACGAGCCATCATTATTAAGATTGAATCAACAATGGATCAAACTTAAACAATTGTCTACAACACATCAATCATTGATAGTTACACGTGATTCAATATCCAATCAAACTATTACATGACATGCTCATTGTTGAGGAGCATAGGATCAACTCACCAATCAATGAGAGATTGCAACAATGTCAATCGTCAATCAATGACATTGTCGATGAGATCAAGACCATCAACAGCATATTCAAACTAACAAACAAATCAGACATTGACATGGACACGACGGACATTGACATCAATCAATCAATCAGAGAGTGCACATCGATTGAGCAGTTCATTCAACAATCACTTCAGACCGGTCAAGACACTGATCCGTCCAAAGAGTCAACCGAGGTCAAGATCACAGACAACGAGTTGATGACCTTGATCAAAGGATATGTCCAGAAGATCGGAACACAGTATACTGTTCCGCGACCCATGAACATGCAAGCCGACCTCAATACAGTAGAGCATATCAGAGATCAAGTTAAGTCATGCATCCTGCTCATGGATGCTGAGGATGTCCCAATCGAGAAGTTCACTCATGACCTTGATCATCAGGTCATGTGCATTAGATCAGAGACCTACTCATTCTTCTCACCAATGACCAACACATGGACCGTACACGAGTATGAAGGTGATGAGTACAGTGGTGACCTGTACACGGCTGCAGTATATGCTCGTGGCAATGCCTACATATTTGGAACTAATGGCGATGATACATATTCCCGCTTCTCACTGGCCGACCGTCAGTGGCACTTCGAAAACAAGATTGAGGGTGGCGTCAAAGGTGGATACTACATCTCGACTGTGTACGATGGAGACAAGACCATATACTTGGTTGGTGGCATTAATAAAGCCACTGAGAATCGAGTGGACACGTTCAACATCGAGACGAAACAGTTCCAACATCTTGCCACTCTCAAGAACGCCATAGCAACCTCCAACCTTATCCTACACTCCAACATCCTTTACTGTTTTGGCGGCTTTAATTTGGAGGACACCTACCTCATCTACAACCTGGTCACCAAAGAAGAAACAATCGTCAATCTACCCAGTAGAATTGATACATTCGCATACGATGGCCAGGACAAGGTGTACATCATGTTTGCACGTGGCCGACAATTTACCAGCATGTCATTGTCCACAAAGAGACAGTCCGATCTGACACCTCCGCCCATCAAACCTGATCTCGATTTCCAGTCTGAAGGTGGTGTGGATGACGGTGTAGATGAGTTTGGTCCACAGATCAACATATTATGTCGATGCACCTCCGAGCCCAATACTCTACTATTCCTTCAAGGTACAGATTACAACTACCGATACTCAATCAAACGTGATAAATGGACCAAGATCAATGACAATGACGCTGTTGATCAACGAGGATGGTGTGGCCTGCTTCAACTTTATGATGGACAGTAAAGCCAACAACCATCTCATCATCATCCTAACTTTAATCATCAGCTGGCTGGACAATAAAACGTTACCAAGCCATTCATTCAACCCACTGGTGGTGGAGTTTGTCGTCTTGCTCAAATTTGAGTTTGGCTATTGGGCAGCACAATAATATGATGTGGTGACCCAAGATAACAGGAATCAATCAGTGATGGTGTGAGTGTGGCTCTCATGTAATTCTCTAAGATGGTTTGGGCCGATGTCTTGATGACTGTTGTTTGTTCATTCTGCACTAAACTAATCACGCATGCATCGCACAACACATCACGTGCCACTCACTCCTACACTACAGTAACAC
This sequence comes from Acytostelium subglobosum LB1, assembly GCF_000787575.1. Lineage (NCBI taxonomy): Eukaryota > Evosea > Eumycetozoa > Acytosteliales > Acytosteliaceae > Acytostelium > Acytostelium subglobosum. Next base: position 169,578 of record NW_012236524.1, on the reverse strand, counting down.
TAAGAGGACTAATACATAAAGATATAGATATATATAAAAGTATACTTACCTAACTAAACATGTATTCTATACCAAGACCACAAGCAAATGATAATGATGGCCTGAAGGGACTGTCGATCAGACCTATGGGTGACCTAAAGTACTTGGTCAGCAGCCAATCCTCTGTGAGCAACAACATGCTCATGAGAGACCTCCTCAATCCTCCAATCTACTCTCTCAATCCTGGACCATCATCATCATCAGTTCCATCCTTGACACGCAGCTTTGACAACATCGGTCCAATACATCATCTACTCGATAACAAGATCCCTCAGACTCAGGCTCTGCCTCCCTTGATCAACAATGTGCCACACAAGATCGTACCCAAGGTGCACTCAGTGTGTGTGCAGAGACTTGACCTTGAGTCGGCCACGTACCCTCAGGAGATCACTCATGACCGCATCAGCAACATTGAGTACCAGATCAAAGGCCACATCAACAATGATGACGAACTGATCATTCGTACCATTCCTCTAAAGACCACTCACTTCTCCATTGCCAACGAGCTATCACATGTTGATCGTACTGGTAGATGTTCAGTGAATCCTACCATAACATGTTGTGTAACAAACAAGCCTGCCAAGACCAACACTGTAACACTACGCTCCTACCTCGTCAACGCACGAACAATGTCACCCATCATCCATTGGGACAGTCCTCCCATCAAGTTCCACACCGGCCCATCCTCCTCCACATCCTGATCATCAGCATCATCAACATCATCATCATTACCACCATCAATTGAATTGTAATATTACTTAATTAATTAATTAAATAACTTGTTTATAATACTGCTGACTTGGGCTCTTTCTTTACCTTTGGTTGATCGCCAGATGATGGCTGCTCCTTCTCCTTGAGCAGATCACTGATGGTACCGTTGTTCGAGAGTAGTTGGTAGGCTCGGTGGAACTCCTGGACAATGGCGGCCAGGTGATGTGGCTTGCGAATGGATCGCGCAATGTTGAATGTGACATCAAAGGGGTCTTCAATGTTGAGGTAATATTCGCGACGATCGTCCTCCCATTGCTTGTTCTCTAGTAGTGTGCCAGTACGTATGCTTATCGTCTGCCTATAATCAAACTCCACGGCATAGTACTTGAAGAACTCAAACAACAGATCGCCAACACTGCTTCGGTTGTGGTTGCCAAACAGCATGAGACTGTCGATGTTCTTGTAGTACTTGACGTTGTGGCCATCCACCATCTGATCCTGCATGATCTGGCCATTGCCATACTTCTTGCCATTCGATATTTGCACAAAGCCATTGGCCATCTGCTGTAGGCACGGCAGCAACTTTATCTTCTCTCGTTGCAAAAAGTGTATCAGCATGTTTGCGTACGAGTAAGAGTGTAATGTGTTCTTTGATGCGTCATTGATGCATCTGACCTTGCTCTAAGTATGTATTTATGAGTGAGTTAGTGAGTGAGGCATTGGAGTGATGGGACTCTGGTTGGCCTTACCCATTTCTTGATGACAAAGGCCATTGGTCGCACGCGATTGTCAATCTGGCAATAGTCGTATATCATCCTGCTATTGTGGATGGCCAGAGGGTTATTGATTGAGAGGTCACACGATAGGTTTGTCTTCTCATCTCTGAAGCGCACAATTGGTACTCTTGTGCGAGTGATTGGTAGAATGTCCACATAGTTATCTGTATGTTTGATCGAGTGGAAGTAAGGACTCATCATCGGCTTTAAGGTCCAAGTCCTTCCAATGAATACATACTCTGTTTGAGAATGCTTGATATCTTATGAGTTGTCCTGACCTGATCGACAGGCTTGTCGGTGAGGAATGAGATGTCCAGATCACTGTTTACGAATGCCAATCCATTGGCTGATGATCCAAATAGGTGTACATCGATGCGGTATCCTGTGATGTAATGAATGATGAATGAATGATTGATAGTGTCAGTGCATGTGTTGATGAAGATGAGCAGTGTCATGCCAACACGAATGATGATCTAGTACCTCTGAAGTGCTTGATCAATAGGTTCCTGATGTTGCCAATCATGGCCAGTCCTCTGTCATCCTTGACTCGCAGATCCTCCATTAGTTTGTGTGATGCCATTGTCAGTGCAGACTTGCTCTCGCTGGATGGCGCCAGTAGCAGTGGAACATCTTGTCGCGTGTAATAGAATCTCATGATCTTCTCTCGCTCGTTGAGCACTGCCATTTTGGATGACAGCACCTTCTTCCTGTTGTACAACTTCTTCTCCGCCTTGAGTGCTGCCCTGAGAGGTGCTTGCAGCTCCAGTGGCATCTGGTCAATCTCTTTTGTCGTCTTTCCAACGTGCGAAGTCTTCAGATTGGCGACAACCTGCGCCAACTCCACACTGATCATTTCTCGCTTGATCCTTATCTTCTCCAATGCATCGTATGTCTCTCCTACGACCATCTCGACACCACCACTCTTGGCTGGCTTGTCTGTCTTGATTGGTGCTGGTGGTGGTGCTGGTATTGGCGCAGGTGCTATCACTGATGCCTTGGTTGACGCTGAGGATGCTGTTGTTGTTGTCGAGGTTGTAGTTGTTGTTGTGGAGGTCGTCTTTGGATTGGATGGCAAGAACATTGGGTGAGTCGCGGTAGGGACAAGTGGCGGCAGATCGGTTGGCTTCTCGAGATAGACGATCTTCTCGACAACTTTCTCAACGATCTTGTCCACTGGCTTGTTGACATAGACTATCTTCTCGACGACCACAGGCTTGTCAACGTATACCTTCTTCTCGACGACCACCTCCACGACCTTGGGCTTGCTCGCATCTGTTAACTCCTTGACCTCAGCATTGTACTGATCAATCGTCTTCTGCAACGTTTTCAGCCTCTTGTTTGTTATATTCTTCTTCTTTTGCTCATACGCTGCTCGCACTGCTTCCCTCTCCTCCTCGTACTCTGTTGTAATCGTCTGAAGCTCATCACTGTAGCCAACTATGCCTCGATACTCTCGTTTCAGATCTGCCATCTCTCGATTGTGTCTCGTTGACAACTGATTGAAACTCTCCTGCCAACGATAAGGGTCCTCACCATATATCTCGTTCATTATTTGCAGCTTCTCCTTGAGCTCCTCGCGCTCATCTGCGTGAGTCTCTCGCAAAACATCAATCTGATCCTCTGGGTCGATCCTTTCGGGATTCCTGTAGTTCAGCTCATTGATCTTGCGCTGCTTCTGTGTGTTGGCATCGGACAGTCCTTCCTTGCGCTCCTCCTCTGCCGCCTCGAGCATGTTTATCTCGCTCACTCGATGCTCCTCCTGCAGCGACTCTGAGCGCTCTTGTGCAATGTATGTGAGCAGGTTGGTTGTGCCGAGCTGTATGTTCTTGCGATACTCATTCAGCTGTGTGAGGTTGGACATGGTGATCTTGAGCACATCGAGTGTGAGCTGTTTGCGTGGCTGTGCCTGGCCCGTCGCCAATCCGACAACGAACTCGCCTACTTTGGACCATCGATAGTATTGTTCTTTCAGCAAGAATGCCAACTGCTTCTGTTGTACTGTGGGCTCCTGGCCAAGTGCATGGAGCTCCGTGTGCTCAGGATGTATATAGTCGGGCAGGATGTGTTGCTCCAACAGAGTGACATCATTGGCCAATTTATTATATTGACTCGGTGTCAATATCACTGGTTGAAGATGTTGCTCCTGAAATGAAGCTGGTATATTTATGTTTGTAGTCATATGATTATTGATTGATTGTTTGACTGAGCTCAGTCAGTGATGTGTTAAAGTGTTGGTTGGTAGTCGGTCCACCTATTATTGTCTGTTTGTTTGTTTGAATGATTGTTTGATATAAAGTAGTAATTGTATAATTGTGTGTTTAAACACAACAATGATTGATAAATTGAGTAGTTGACGATAGTCAGAGTGCAATTAAACAACTTCACACACAATATCAAACCCATTCCTTCTCAATTTTCTCTCTGTTTTCGACTTGTCAATTCAAGTCTCTCTCCACAACAACAATCAAACCTATCCACATTGTCCTTTTCTCAATGTCATGCTCATTGACTTGACATTACTTCCCAACCCCCTCATGAGTCTATTCACTGGTTAATATTAACTGTTGATAAGTTCTCGAGATGGGTTAATGATGGAAGTTCAAAAAACAATCAGAACCAGGTTTTTCTTGACCAGATTTTTCCAATTTGCCTGGTTCCCAGGTCGTTTTTCTCCTTTGTGTATTAGTTTTTTTTTCATTCGCTCACACACCCACATTGAGCTCAGCTCTCTACTTGTCTCTTGCTTTCTCTTTTCTCTTTGACACATTATCAAATTCTAACACTTATTACATATTTATATTTATATATACACATATACAGAGATGAAGTCAATCATTCTTATTTTGATACTGGCCGTCACATTCAGTGTGGTCAGATCAGAGATCAAGTACTTCTCACAGAGATCTGCTGATATCATCATCGAATCACCAATCGTATGTATTGTTATAACACATCATCAGACAACATTTGAACACAGCATATACTTACAAGCGATATCATCATCAATCAATCATAACAGTTCAAGCAAAACTCATTGTTGTTCCTCAAGGGCAACGTTTACTCAAATGTTGAGCTCACCAACATGAAGGACGTTCAGATCGCCTCTCTCATCTCACACACCATGGGCACTATCCCAATGGGTAGCGATGACAGAACTGGCTTCCCAAAGCTCTCAGTCTTTAACAAGCCAAAGTTGAACCTCTTCTTCGGTCTCGATGGTGTTTCATCTGGTATGTCCATGTCCACATCATGCACTCATTCATTCAATCGATCAAATCGAACAATCAACTAACATACTCAATCACTCATTCAATCACTATTACTACTAGCTGACTTGTCCAAGGCCTCATTGTCATTCCTCAACACTGAGAATGCCATCAATGTCGAGAAGTCATTCTACCCAATGGACTCTGTTGCCGAGTTGGCCACCGTTGCCACTGGTGTCACCCCAGACGTCCACGGAATCGTTGGCTCCCACTGGGAGACCCCAGGTGCTGAGCGTATGAACGCCTACCGCGAGAAGGCCATCGCCCTCTCTGCCAACTTGGCCGACGTCCTCACCCAGACCTACGCTGGACAATCGCTCATCATCTCGGGCTCTTCCAGCTCGGCCATGACCGGTGCCTCCGCCGTCCACCGCGACGTTGCCAAGCAGTACCCCAACGGCAACTACCACGCCGTCTTTAGCGGTGCCTACCAGATGCAGTCCTTGTACGGATACAACAGAGACGAGCAGTTCAAGTTCACCATCACCGACATTGAGCGTATGTTGTACGCCAACGAGTTCAGAAACTTTGTCCTCCCCACCGGCTGGTCCACCAAGCTCGCTGGCGATCAGCTGACCATCTTCAGCGCCGTTGGCAGCAAGGTCACCATCGACATTGACCAGTACAGCGCCCTCCTCAAGGAGTTGACCTTTGTTTACAAGACCGTCCGCATGTTCTCCGAGAAGAACGCCTTCAACGGTGCCGTCGCCGACTCTGTCCCCGACATGATCTCCTTCACCTTTGCCACCCTCAACGGTATGGACAAGGAGTCCGCCCTCTACAGCTTTGCCCTGCAGCTCGTCGACAAGACCATGCAGTCTGCCTACGAGCAGCTCAACGGTCTCTACGGCCGTATTGCCTGCGAGGTCCTCGTCATGCCAGGTATGCCCGCTGCTGACCAGCAGCTCATCGACCAGATTGCCGAGGTCGCTGGCGAGCATATTGTCGGCGCTGCCTCTGCCCCAACCGTCTATTTGCAGTACGACTCCAAGGCCGAGCGCCAGACTCTCTGTGACGAGCTTGAGCAGGTCGTCTCTGCTGAGATCAAGGTCCACTGCATTGCCCACCCAGAGTTTGACATCCGTCTGCTCCAGATCAATGCCAGCTCGTCCAACAGCTACAACAGCCCAGACTTTGCTGCTGACTCCCAGGCCACCGCTCTCTTCCAGGTCTTCCTCTTCTTGCCCATCATCCTCGTGTTGGCTGTCATCTTTGGTTCTCTCTTGATGATGCGCATCAGCTTCGATGCTCAGAAGGATACTCTGTTGTTCAGAACTGCCAGAAGAACCCATTAAATAGGTCTGGTCTATCAAGGACTCTAATAAACCCCATTGTCATTCATATACTATACACTACAATCAATCATTCTACTTGTTATATTATCTAAAAGGATATATTTATTGCGAGGGATTGATTGATACCCTATTGCTTGCATCATCACCTGATTGTTGTTGTTGTTGGTTGTGGCAGTTATCAATCAACTCTACCTGTGTATGAACTTAGTTGCCAACCTGCATGGCCTCTCCCTCACCCTCAGCGGCCTCATTCTCAATTGAGTCAAGCTACAGCGACATTTGTTGTAAGAAATGGTTAGTACATGATGATGATGACGATGAAGGTATTAGGTTACACTTACATAGGCTTGTGTATCATCTCCTTCAATAATCTTGAATGCTTGATCGTGTCCAACAAAGCCAATGGATACATTCTTGGAGTTGAGACCAGTGTCGCTGTTGGGGATGGTCTCACGAAGAGCACGAAGACCGTGAACGATCAACTCTTGCAGTGAGCATGTCTCAAAGACCTCAAAGTGCTTCTCCAGATAGGTCTTGGCCGACTGTGATCTAGCGCCAATCGAAATAGCTTTGTACGAGTAGAAGTTGCCTGATGGGCATGTCTGGAAAATGTGAGCTCCGGTTTGCTATACATCACGATGCTGTATGTTAGTGTCTTTGTCTTGTAATCAATGAGGTTAGGATAGCTTACATCATAGCCAGCTACCAACAGACCAACACCATATGGTCTTCTTCCGTATCTCTGTGTATGCACCTGTGACTCTGTGTTTGTGTTTGATTGGGACAATGTTAGTGATCGATATCGAGTTGAATGAATGTCCTTTGATTGATTGATTGATTGATTGATTGAATGAATGAACGATACAATACTATCTGCAACCTTGGTAACAAGTCTCTCAACTCTCATATCGGCCTCGTATACGTATTTATAGTTGGAGCATTCATTTCGCATGTAGTTGCACAGTACTCTGGCGTCGGCGGTGAGACCAGAGATGGCAATGCCAATGTGATCATCGACGTTGAATATCTTCTTCTGGTAGGAGCCCAGCTCGGAGCTCGATCTCTTCAAACTGATCAGTACGGCGTACTGTTTCGACTTGAGTGCGATCGCTGCACTGCCCTGCTTGACAGCCTCCATAGCATATTCAATCTGGTGAATTCTGCCTGAAGGACTGAAAGTTGTAATATCAGAATCGTATTGGTTTCTATACATGTTTGTGTTGAATCAATTATTATTATTATTATACAACTCTAATGTAATATGTAATATATATGTATGATTATTTCTCTCTTTTAAATTATTAAATATGTACAACTAATTAAAAATGAAGTTTGAAGTGATCATCATCAAAGTGTGATCTTCACAAACAATCACGCACAACCCCTTGAACAACACAATTTAATTTCGAAAACATAGACTTTGTGAAGTTCAAAGCTTGGATTGTGATCAAAAGGCAAGGATATCTAGGCTTCCAATGATTGATTATTTTGTTAAGTATGTAACTGATGCTTAGCTGGCGTCTGCTTATTTGTTTGGTAGTCGTTCCAGGCCCATCAATCATACTAATAATTGTATAATATTAACAATGCTTCTAAATATTATATGATTTATTATGGGTTTGAGTGATTAAATAACTTCAACTTGAAGAAATAATTGGGAATAAGAACACACTTATTATTTCTTCCCTCACTTGATGACCAACTATTGAGTAAATAAGTGCCAATATTTGTATCCTAAATAACTTCGCTTCACTTTACCATCTTTAAATAGGTCTCTTTGTCTGTTGGTACCAAGTCTTCCCATTTTTTGCAAAGGATGTGTCCAATCTTCCCAAACGTAGCATCAGGGTTCTCCTCCTTTACTCTTGGTCGATTCTCTTTGACAAAGAGAATATAAACTTTGAAGTTCTTTTGATTATTCTCATCGTTTAGATGTTCATCACCATCATCATCATGGTCATCAGAAAGTTTATATCCTCTCCTTGTATTGAGTTCATATTTAATATCAACCAGTTGTTTTCTCAAATTATTTGTTGATAGTTTGCTAAGATCTTGACTATTATTTATTTCCATGTTATTTAATATTATGGATAAATGAATAAAAAGATGATTTCTTCTTCTATCTTATTTTATATTGTACAGTCTATTAGATTGAGTTAGTTATTATTAAGGACAATCTTTAACTTTATTTTAATATTGATTAAAAATTAATAATATGTTATGTTCTTGAAGAATGTATTAATATGTATGATGCAAGACATCACATTCCAAATTTTTGTGTGAATTGTCCCGAGGATGAAACCGACAAAGTTGACTACAATCACTAGGCAACTGATATTTATTATGTACAAATAACATGTTTACAATACAAGAATGACATCAGAGAATGCCAACTTCAAATATGTACTACTATTACTATATATATGTTGTTTGTTAACAAGTATGTTATATATACACTCACTCAATCAATGAATCAATCACTAACTTCTTATTCATTCATTTATAGCAACTACAAAAGCAACAATAACATTCTTACAACAACAAGAGATTGGATATATTATATCAACTGATGGTGGACTTGGCACTGACCTAAGCGATGCAGTGCTTACTGTAAACACTATTCAGGTGCAGGGTACTGCAATCAACGACACAACGTTCACTTTTAACATCCCCGATCGATGCCCGTTCAATCCCACCTTCAGCCTGACCATCAAGAGCGCCAACAAGAACTTTGTGCCCGCGGTCTCGCCCTCGGCCATCGCACCGGTCATCACCAACATCACAAGCGCACCCACGTCTGGAGGCGTCGTCACAGTCACTGGACACTTCCTCCAGCTGACCAACTTTAATTCTCCAATACCTGTACCATATACCGTTAGCTTACTATTGGGACAGACGGGCTACACTTGCAGCCAGGCATCACCGATCGACCTTGCTCTCAAGGCCATCACTTGCATGGCTTCGCCCGGTGCAGGTGTCGGCTTTGACACAACCATTCGCATCAACGACATCCCTAATCATGCCAGTGATCCTCACGTCCTCTTTGGATACAATCCACCAACTATTATCAACACGACCAACACTACGCAGCTGGGTGGAAACATCACGATCAAAGGAACTAACTTCTTTGATCAACAGACTCAAGTGATTGTAGGCGATTTGGAGTGTGCCAATCCCACCGTGTTGGACTACGCAACGATCATATGTGAGCTTCCAAGCATAGGTGACCCTCCACGAATCATAGTCAGTGTCACAGTCAATGTGGCAAATCAAACTACAACAGAGGCTGTATTTCAATATGACTGTAAGTGTATAATATATACATACATTGATTGAATGTCATTGACCATCACATACTAACTATTTATTTACCTTACACCTACCTTCTTTCTTTATTTCCATATGTCACGCACGTAGTATCATTGATCAAACAAGCAAAGAGGAGGAACGATATGAAATGGAAGATACCAGCTATTATATTTGGAACATTAGGAAGCATTGCAATCATTGCTTGTGTAATACACTTGGCAAAGAAAGTGGGCAAACAACTATCGACCAATGAATAAACTAAACACACACAAGTGTACATACGCAGTTTCTTGGATTAATCATTGAATCTAATTATTGTTAAAAAAAAAAAATCGCCAAAATATTCCCTACTTAATCAAGGCATTGAAAATCACCAAAACATGGGCTCCATAGCATAGCTGGTTATTGTACTTCCCTAGTAAGGAAGGGGTCACGAGTTCGAATCTCGTTGGAGCCTTTTCTCTCTTTAATTAAATTTTCATACGAAAAAAGTACGTTTTTTTGCAACATTTTATCTCTTTGTTTAAACAGTTTTGAGGTGATAATTTGATTTTACTAAACATTGTTGAATTGACTATCTATTGATTCTAACTGGATGTCAAGAAAATGAATTTGGTTAGTATATTCAATCATCCAAACTTTTGTCTATAATTGAAAAAAATTGTCAAAATAATTGACAATGTATAGTATACTTTCGAGGGAGACAAAGTAAACGTGAGGAACGTTCCTCACTTGCTACAACCCTTGGACTGTTCTCAGATCCAGACACTTCCCCAACACAACTGGTACGCCCCTATTCTCTCCAATGGCAAGATACCCACCGAAGCAGTTCCCCTCCTCCACCCCATTTCATTTTGAAAAAAAATACAAACATTTTAATAGAAAAAAGGCTCCAACGAGATTCGAACTCGTGACCCCCTTCCTTACTAGGGAAGTACAATAACCAGCTATGCTATGGAGCCCATGTTTTGGTGATTTACTATTCCATGCTTAAGTAGCCAAAATTTGGCGGTTTTTGAAATTTAATGTCATGTTTGTATTACTATTTTAAATAAATATTCGATAGATTAATATATATATATTATTTCCATTAATATTAAAGAATTATTTAATAAGTTGGATTATTAAAAATTGACTGCTCCCAAGATTTTATTGCATGGGCAAACATGCTTGCATCGGCCCACCACTCTCTATTCGTACTTGTATTATTTATACACACATAAACCTTGTCTCTCTCTTGGTTGACATTAGCAATAGACTATTTGTCAATCGGATATCTAGATAGATGTGTTCAACATGGGTATAACTTCAAGCAAATCGGATCAAGACTCACCTACCTTGTCGCCGATCTCAACAAAGGGTGACCACTACTACTCTGTATCTGAGCACTCGTCCGTCTCTGACACATCAACAACAACTACAACAGCTACAGCAGATACAACAGCAAACAACAACAACAATAACAATAATAATAATACAAGTCGACGAAGTAACAGCACATCGACCTCCTCCTCAAAGAATGAGAAGTTGGCCAAGAGCAAAAAGTCAAAGAGAGGTAGCAAGAGGATGACATCGGTGGACCATAAATCAAACAGTAATAGCTTCATCATCAACAGTTGTGCACCACCACCAACAATACTGGGTGATACACCTTCACCTCGTGGCCACCCATCGACTACAACGAGGACCTATTCAAACGATCTCTCATCATCAGCGCCCTCACCTCCAGCATCAGGGTCAAACAGCACGCTAGCCACGTCAGTGTTGGCCAACAGTCCCAATCTCGACTTTGAGACAACGTTGGAGGAGGCCCACAACATCCAACTACACCATGCCTCCCCTCAGCAGCTGACTGTTGACTTGCCAATGTCATTGCAACAACAACACTCGACTGTGTGTGACCTCTGCAACCAGGTCGTGCCCACCTCGCAATCAATGTCGGTACCATCGGGCAACCTGAGGCATGGCAGTATCTCCTCGGCCTCTGTCGACATACTCAAGAGCACAACAGGTACACAGGGCAGCAAGCGATCACTATTTGACAGCTTTGACAGCAACAAGAACAATGTAGCATACACAACAACATCCACATATTCAGCGGGCTACGATGACATTGCCGGAAGCAGTTACTCGTCAGCACAGCAGCAGCGATCTTATCATCATCACAACAACAATGAACAGACTCTGATGAGTCTGAACAGTAGTATATTCAGCAACATGGACCATTATCTACCCAACAACATACAGCTTTCAATCTCCTCTCCCTCCATTATCACGCCGACAACCAACAAGTTGCTTAGCTCTAGCCAGCCACACATTGAGGTGCCTGCACACCCCTCGATACTGCACGCATCTCTGGGCAGCACATCAGAGCTCTTCAACAACTCGTTGATTAGCTCGTTCCTCTCCTCGCATCCACAGCCAATAAGCGCGATATCCCCTCCTTCAACGCCTCGCACGTACAACCCCAAGGACTCGTCTTATGACTCAAAGGACAGCTTTGTCATGTCCAGCACGTCCCTGGCTGAGGCGCCTCTGCGACGAACCTCAGTGTCTCGTCCACGCAATAATCAATCACACTACTTTGCACCATCGAACGACTCTAGCTACAACGACTCTGTACACTTCAATATCAAGAAGGACGACTACTCCAAGGATGTATCATTCATGAACTCTGATCACGAGAGCAACCGAGACAAGTCAACATCATCCACGTCCTCGATCAATCCATCCAAGCTTCAACACTTAGCGACGTCACAACGTCCTCGTGGAAGGTCCATCTCTGACTCTTTATATATGTTATCAAACAGCAAAGAGACTGTATGTATTGCCCTATCTGGGATCATTCCATTCATTCAATCTACAGTTTATCTAACAAACTACCAACCTTAGATAAATGACATACAGAGAGCATTGGAGAATGAAAAGATAAAGAAGAATAGATACAAGCAATTGCGATCGATACTCAAGGAGGTCACGGACATCATAGAGATAAGTGACATCCAGTTTGTACAAAAGATAGGTGAAGGATCATTCAGTGGTATGTTCATCCAATCATCAATGTCCAGAGCACGTCTACATCCATTCTAATACAATGCAACAACAACAAACAGAGGTCTGGGAAGGTTGGTGGAACAATATACATGTGGCAGTGAAGAAGTTGAAGATTGTGGACGATGAGAGTCTGTTTAAGGAGAGGTTCAAAAGAGAAGTGGAGAATCTAAAGAGGAGCAATCATCAGAACATTGTAATGTTCATTGGAGCATGTTACAAACCACCATGCATCATCACAGAGTATATGAGTGGAGGCAGTCTATACAGTATCCTTCACAATCCAAGCACGCAACCAAAGACAAAGTACTCATTCCCGCTGGTGTTGAAGATGGCCAGCGACATTGCACTGGGTCTGATGCACATGCACTCGTTGAACATTGTGCACCGCGACCTCACCTCTCAGAACATACTGTTGGACGAACTTGGCAACGTCAAGATATCAGACTTTGGACTGTCTCGCGAGAAGCCTGCCGACGTCTCGATGAACATGACCAATGGCGGCATCTGCAATCCTCGATGGCGCCCACCCGAGATCACCAAGAACCTTGGAAACTACTCTGAGAAGATCGATGTGTACTGCTTCTCCCTGGTGGTGTGGGAGTTACTCACTGGCGAGATACCATTCTCTGACTTGGATGGCTCTCAGGCCTCGGCCCAGGTGGCATACGCTGGCTTGAGACCACCAATCCCCGAGAACTGCCACAAGGAGTTTGCTGACCTGTTGGTGCAATGTTGGCAGACCGATCCTGCCGACCGTCCACTCTTTCCCTACGTCGTGGCCAAGCTGAAAGAGATCAGTTGGAACAACCCAATTGGATTCATATCGGACCAAGCCACCCGAGGCGATTCAACAACGACGAACCAACCAACGACAACGACAACGACGACGACGATGACGACAAACAAAGACACTCAGTAATCAGTCAGACCCAATGGAAGGGATGATGGTACGGAGAGTTCACAAGTCTAACTCAGATGCCATTGATTAGACAACATCAAACAAACCACATGTATGTAGTAAATATGTATTAAATAGGAGCAACTTGTGTTGTTCCTTCGATTTATGTTTTGTGTCACAAGTCCTCTTCTGGAGGGACTTGAAGGAGGTGATGCACACCATGCTGAGCTTGGCCATCGGGGCCTCCTTGTCGCCAAAGAGGTGGTTGGCGATGTAGTGCCAGAGGTAGTTGACAATGATTGCCATGAGGTGGATGAATGGAAGGCGGGGGCGACGAGACTTCGTGGAGATGTCCAGTGCTTTGATATTCCATTCTCTGACTTTGATAACCTCATTGGATATCATGTCCTGGAATTTACAGGGCTCTTCCAGAGCCGACACAGCATGATCAGCTCAGACCACTATGATCCTCCTTCGCTCGCCGGAGTTGCGAGCCTGCTCTGCCTCGAGGCGCCAGATGCCACCTTGATGCTGAGACAAGTGGACAGATCAGAGTGCCTTGGACCAAGTCAATCGCGCCGCAGGCGTTTCCTTCCTCAGTATCCATCTGTGCCCTGTTGGGGTGTCTAAAATCACAAGTGCCAACTCCTTTTTAACATGAGGAACTTCCAGAGTCGAATGATTCGTTTTCCAAAGTGTTTTGATGTCGCTTCGCGCACTCAATCACTTCATTCGTTCATTCATAGACAGTGGGTCTTCAGTTACTAACTGTCATACTCTCAAGGTATGTCCTCTTGTTACACGCAATCAATCATTAATTATATAAATAAATAAGTTTATATGATTCGTTCATTCATAGACAGTGGGTCTTCAGTTACTAACTGTCATACTCTCAAGTGAACGTTCAATAATATTAAGAGTACATCTCTTTATATTAAACTTTTTTCTTTTAGTTTAGTTTAATCACTCTACAGCGTATTGCTTTAAGTTCCTGGCCAGGACAATCACAGCTGTACTCTGTACATTCATTCTATGTCCTCATACAAGAATTCATCAGACGACTACGTCAAAAAAATTAGCTCATTAAGTCATGGCGACCTCGTCAAGAGATACTGCGAACTCGAGACCGTCAATGGTGAAATGGCGATCGAGCTCGAGGCATTGCGCAAATGCAAGGATAGACATGATCGCATGGAGGAGAAGGCGCAGCGCACGTCGGAGAAATATCGCGCCTCTCGTGCCCGTGAGGCCAAGCTTCTCGACGACAATGTGGAGTTAGTCAGGGACCTCCGGACTACGCTCAA